>NC_037670.1:131725229-131986077 GCF_003255815.1 Theropithecus gelada | reverse complement strand
AAAAAAAAAAAAAAAAAAAAAAGAATAAAGGAAGGTATTCATTTATGAAAATAAGTAGTTTTCCTGGAAGAGACCTTTAAAGCCAATCTCCTTGGAAATCAGAAGGTTTTTCCACTAAATACAATGTCTGTGCCAGGGTGATATTACTGCACGGAAGCACCGCTAATAGTTTACAAACTCTGGTCAAAATAGGAGTTGGAGGTTAAAACCTGAAGGTGTTTGCCACAACTGATAGAGTGTTCTTAGTAGCTGCCTACAGAATGCCACTTTTAAAATTTGGGCTAACTAGCTTAAATAAACATTTGTATTTACATTTTGTTTCCACTAATACACTTGGGAGAAAATGTTTCACTTAGATTTAAGTAACATGAAGGATAAGAAAATTCACATGGAAAACACTCTATTTTCCTGTAAAAAAAAGAAAACACTGCTTTTTTACTCAATTTTCAAATATAAGATCTCTTTCTAAATCTTTCTTAAGCCTTGTCACCTTAACACCCTCAATATTTAGAAATCAGTGAATATTTTTGAGTGGTACTGTGCACAAAGTATTGTACCACTGAATTCATCCAAATCATGCACTATTAATTGATATATTTTCTTAGTTCTTACCTTACTGAATTTAACTGGTTTAGGTCAACAGAACATGACCAAGGAAACACTCTCTTTAGAAATGGAACTTTGATCTTCTCAAGGTCATTACAAATGTTAGTTTTTAAAAAAACATAGAGCAAATAAAACGTGTTCATAAAATATTATATATCTTGCCAGAACCAAACAGGACACACTCAAACAGGTAAAATCTGCCTCTACCTGAACACTAATTCACTTCGAAAGTATCTCTGCAGTCTATACTTCAAACACAGAAGCTGCTATCACTTGTTATCAGATTGTAAACACAATGCTTACATTGTCAAAGAGTTCATTTTCTCTAAAATCTGATTTTGTCTTTTAAAGAAATGCTCATATAATACTAAGTTAAGTTTTATGCCAGATTTAAAGAGTTAAAGCTCAAAATATCTCAGAGCTGGAATTTTTGAAAGATGAAAAGAGAAACTAAATTTAGCAGGGTTAAGAAAAGTGTAGTACACATACACTCTTGTCTCTTTTAGTTTTGTACCACCCTGCTTATAACATAAGAAAAGAGATTCTTGGTGGATACAGAAAAAAGCAGGATTTTGAAGCAATATTTTTGTGTTTTGGAAATAGATGGCTTCATTCTTCAAAAGAATTAGTAGCTATATTTTATGCAGGGTTAAAAAAAGAACACTAGTTTCTCTTCTGAAATGTCTGTTGTAAATGGTAGGTAACTTAAATTCATTTTCATATAAACAATAACATTTCTAGATCATGTTCTAAATCTTTTGGAATTACAGAAAAGGCAACAGTACCAACTAAAAGATTCTTGAATTTTGGGCTACACTATGCCAACTATATAATATACCACTTTGTCTATAAGGGTAATTTATTTTTTAACTTATTGCTTCTGAACTGTCTTCTTTTTTTCACTTGAAGTAAAAAGTAGGAACGTGACTAAAGCATTTTGTATCACATAAATATTCTCTGGTGGATTTTTGTTCTATTTACAGAATTAGCTTTTATTTTTATGTTTTCCATCTCAAATTCAAATACATCCGGACTGAAGTAAACCCTTTCCAAACAATGTACCTTAACACCAATTGATGGTGAGGTTTCTCAGTGTCTGGCCAACATAAAAACCTATCTGTTGTATGCAGAAATGTTGCAAAGTGTCAAGCCACAAACTTACACTCAGAGTTTTCTGGGATGACATCGAATTTGGGGTATCTACTTTTCTGTGCTATGCAGATGCAACAAAAATAATTTGTTCTTTGACTAAGAAAAAAACAGTAGCAAAACTTTTTTTTTTTTTTTTTTAATGTAGAAGAAATCGCTGCCTTCAGGGAAATGGAGTTGGGATGCTCCACTTCAAGCCTACACTGCAATGTTATGTTGGAAGGAGACACTCAAATTCTTAGCTGACATCCCAGATACTGTTGCCTACTCTGTGCCTACCTGTCTCTCTCAAGGAACGCTTTCCTTATGTCTAACAGGTAGAATATATTAGTGCTTGAAATAAACAATATATTTTCTTGTAAGAAAACTGTTCCCCTGCAATTGCTTCTCTGAGAGGAGGAATATACGATGATGGAAAAATGTGATTCATTTTATAAAAACACATTTATAAACAACTTTTTAGGAACATAGCTCTTTTGCTAAGGCAAGAACATCTGTATTTACAACACAGATCTTAAACACCTACATGTTTTTCTGTATAACAGAGCATGTTTCTCTTGGCTGACACAATGTTTTATCTTCATATTTGAACAAGAATTTATAAATAGGTCATTCTTGGTATCTTAGAAGAACATTTAGGCATTAGTTTTGTTTTAGGAAAAACAGTGAAGTGTACAGCATAAAGTATCCTGCTAGTCTTTTTACTTTTTCACATGTACACAAAGTTACCATCTGAAGTCTTCCTTAATTCAGTTTTCAGTTTCTCCTGGTCTTGTACTAGTTTTTTATTTTCTGCTTCCAAAACACATTCTTCATCTTTACCATGGCTTTTCAAAATCTATTGCAAAAGGGAGATATAGGAAGAATTAAGCTTAAATTGCAATAGCCAGACGTTCTTACAGAAAATGAGCTGAGTAGCCTATGTAAAATTACTGGTCTATAATTTATTCTTTGTCCTTTTCAGAATTTTATAGTTTTCTACAATGTACTTTTGCTAACAGAAACTTAATATTTGGCAAACACCAAAAAAGATTTCTTATTATGGCTGAAATCTCTAAAGTGAACATAAGAATTTAAAATAATATTCTCAAAAGTATTTAGGTAAATAATGTCAGTCTTTCTCCATCAATTAATGAGAAATGTAAATCTAAGGGGAAAAAAACAGATCTGAAGATGATATTAACTAGAAAACCATTATGTTCTGATTGTAGAGTGATCTACTCAGCCTATTTTTATACAGACAAATTTGTAAGAGGAGAATATGTCAGAGTGGAGATGGGTAAGTGGGAAATGATGGCCATTTCTACAGCTGGAAAATTCTAATTTTCACTGAATAGTTACCAAATTACTTTTATTCCATTAATCCTTTCTAAAGCTCTTTGTATTTTAAAATTGATTCTGGTTTTAAAAATGTTAGTGTTTGCAGCTTATCTTTTCTAGGCAAGAACAATTAAGATCCAAATAGTAAAACAACTGATCAAAATAAAATTATCATGGAGTAAAAATTTCATAATCTGTATTGTGAACAGAAACTATAATTATCATCAGAACTAAGAAGCTGACTTAAAGAAATGACAAAGAATTTAAATTACCAAGAAAGACAAAGTAAATGTTTGAAAAACCTAATATGTATACTGTTGTACGTCAGTAGACTAAATAAAGAGACAGAAACTTCTTTTTTTTTTTTTTTTTTAAGAAACAGGGTCTCACTCTGTCACCCAGGCTGGAGTACAGTGGTGCAACCCATAGCCACTTCAGCCTTGACCTTCCGGGCTTAAGTGATCCTCCTATCTCAGCCTCCTGAGTAGCTGACACTATAGGCATGTGCCACCACTGCAGGCTAATTAAAAAAAAATTATATATAAACATATATATATTTTGTAGAGACAGAGATCTTGCTATATTGCCCAGGCTGGTCGTGAATTCCTGGCCTCAAGCAATCATCTCACCTCAGCCTCCCAAAGCGCTGAGATGACAGGCATGAGCCACTGTACCTGGCCAGTGGCAGCAACTTGATACTGACAGGTTCTATTGTCAGGTAAAAAAGGAACACAGGATAATTTTAAACAGACTGACATAAGAGAGGAATTTCTACTGCAGGGTGATTCATTTTCTAATGTAAGCCCATATATTCAACAAAACACAAAGTTCTACTGAGCAATGACTACATGCAAATACTTTACAATGCAAGGTGCTGTAAGAGATAAAAATGTAACAGAAACATGGTCTCGACTTTCGAGTAACTTCAATCTAGTAGAAAGGATGAGATGAGCATAAAAACTGTAGCACAAGACCAAATACAGTACTACTGTGCTATATAGAGATTAGGCAGCTCAGAAGGAGGAATTAAAGCTCTAATGCATATATTATATAATCCCAAGGACTATTTTTTGGAGACAGGAGGACTGAAGTACATTCTGAAACTAAAGGAGCCTCATATCTTCTCAAATTAATAAAAAAAGTTTTTTTTTGTAAAGAGCAGCACAAGAAAAAAATTCTCCAAATCCCTTTTAATTTGTTGCCTACTTCAAGCTGAAAACAACTCCAGCTAATACTTCACTGAATTCAGTTCATAAAATCTCCAGTGATTACCCAAATTAGAAGAGAATCATTGAGTTGCAGGAATGTTTTCACTGACTGCTTGAATTTTCATGCCATTGACTTGGAAAAGTTGGATTTGTGTTAGTCTTGTAAATAAGCTTTCACTACTGCACCTGTAAACTTGCCTAAATTTATGATGTGTAACTTGACGCTGGAGAAAGACCAAGAACCCTGAAATCTGAAATTTAATGACCACCAGCTACAACAACACAGGTGTTCACTGTCTCATCCAAATTATCCCACCTTGGTAAGTTACGTGGCTGGAAAAAAAAAATCAGAGCACAGTAAAGCTCTATCACGTTGAAGTAGCAAAATTAAAAGTAATTGGTTTTTCATAATTATTTCATTTCTTTAACTGAATATCAGAACAGAAAGGGGTCACAGGTACCACGTGGAAATTGTTCTATCGGATAACACAGGAGTTGAGGGCACAAAATAATGTGGTTATGAATGTGGATTCTAGAGTCAGGCTGCTTAGGTTCAAATTTTAGTTCTGTCACATATTAGCTGAATGATTTTTGCAAGTCACTTAACCTTTCTGTGCCTCCGTTTCCTCGTCTATAAAATGCAGATAATAACAATACCAAATTCATGGGGCTTTTCTGAAAATTAACAGTTAAAAACCTTACTGTGAAGCACTTGAAGCAATACCTGGCACAATGTTAACTATTATTTATAGCTAAGGAACTTGGAGGCCCATTAACATAGGTGATTTGTGCTATGTCACACATTGGAACTAGCACCTAAGTCTCTTGGATGTCAGGGTAATGCAGTTTCCAATGGAAAATGTGTCTCTGATAGAGAATGATGAGGTATGGCTGGGCGTGGTGACTCTTGCCTATTAATCCCAGCACTTTTGGAGGCCAAGGTGGGAAGATTGTTTCAGGCCAAAAGTTTGAGATCAGTCTGGGAAGGAAGGGAAGGAAGGGAGGGAAGGAGAGGAAAGGGAGGAAAGGAAGAAAGGACATTACAAAGGGGGTGTCTTCACAAGCTTATCTTTCCTTAGCTTATTTTTCAAAACCTACATGAAGCACCTTGAAATAGATGTCATCTTCTACATTCTCACTTATGGCCTTTATTGATCACTTTATTGGTCAATTAGTTATATTTTGGGCACTGACAACTGCTTTTATGTCCCGCTCACAGACTTTCTCCCCACTGCGTACTGGCTTTAGCCCAGCATATCTGTGCCGCCACTGATTGGGTCACAGCTATGCAGGAAGCAGTGAATCAGAATAGCATGGTACCAAAGGAGAAGAAAACAAACAAACAGAAAGAATAAATCATGCAGGGTCAAGGAATTGGTAATCATGACATAAGTTTCCTTGCATGGGTAAATGGTTCTGAAAACAATTCCAAGAGAAAAGTTGCAAAAGTATTTTGAGGAGGGTGCTTTTTTTTTTTTTTTTTTTTAAATAAAGGGCAAGACTAATTTAAGTGTATTAACTATAGTATGTATGGGAAAAATAACACTTTCCATTTTCTTAGAGCTAAGGAATAAGAGAAAAACAACTGAAGAGGAAAAAAAGCAGTGTTCTGATGGTTACAAATCATTACTCCAAAATGATGTGTATAATTTTAAATTAAGATATGTACATGATCAGTTGTTCCATAAATACAAGGCTATGTGCTTTCGAGTTTAGTTATCACGTATCAATCAAAGCTTTGATGACTGTGTTTTTATTTTTACCACTATGAAATGAGATCAAAGGATAGAAAATAAAGGAATAACATTAAATATTTCGAATATTATGTGAAATTATCAATCTAGCATCAATGACGTTTCTCTGCTTTCTGTAAACCAATCATTTAAAAGAAAACTAAAATCTAGGCTTAAAATACTTTAACTGAAGAAGAAATGGAAACGGAGTTATAAAGACTTTAGATTATAAAGTAAACTTAAGGGTAATGAAGGAATTAAAATTCATATTCCCAGAATACTATTTTTGCCTTAAATCACAGAAAATAGGTCCAATGGTATTAATCCACTATGGAGAAAAAGCAAATCCAAACAATAGTGAAAATATTAGTGGGAACAAGCATTTCTAAAGAATAGTAAAACTATTCTTGAAACAATCATTACATAAAATATTGTTAATTATGATCATTTTCTGCTTATACAATATAAAAATGCTCTTTTTGATGCTGAAAACAAATATATTAGATGCTGAAAACAAATATATTACTCCTTGGGAACACTAACAACATTTAATTTTTACAAAGAAAATTAAATACCCGTTTTAGTTTTTCATTTTCTTCCATAAATTTTTTGGCAGCCTTGTTAGTATTTTCTGCTTGAGTTTTAAGTACACCTTTGTTTGACAGTTCTTTCGCCAGTTGAGTAATAAGCGTAACCAGACGTCTCAACACTCTAAGAAAAAAAAAATCAGAATAATGTGTTACTGGCCAATCATCAGAAACTTATTTTAAAACAGTCATTGCCAAATTACTCCCCATTAGGTATAGGTGTGGTGGTGGCAGATAACGTTTAGGCAAAACCCATTATTTTTTTAAATTCAAGTCTTTTAGTAAAAACAGGACCATGTCTCATTCCTTGGAATCTTTGTTAGAAGACCAGCACTTAGAATACAGGTTCAGTGGTACTTATTTGTTTTCCTGTAGAAGGCTTTAGCTTGGAGGATTAGAAACAGGAAAATTTCATCTAGTGTGGCAGGGCCAGGAAGATAATTCTTTTTTTGGCCCAGTTCAAATTCTGCTATTTAAGGAACATTGTGTAAGGTCAATCAAGCTGAAGAACAGCTCGCTCACATCTGTTTATGGGTAACTGCCATTGTTAGAAGTAGTGACTACTATCTTCAATTATTCATTCAGCAGACATTCCTTTACTCAGGAACTGCTAAGTGTTGAGACACTCTGCTAGGCACTGCAGATGCAGCGGAAAACAGCAAAGTCCATGCCCTCGGGGGTTTAGTTCCTAGTTGGGTAAGCAAAAGTTTAAACAGTATTTAATTACAACCATGAATGACACTAGAAAATGAAGTATATATACATTCTTTGAGCATCTGTAAGAGAAGACCTACCTAGTTTGTGGGTAGTGATGGCCACAGAAGGCTTTGAGAAAGAGGCTAATGGATGAGTAAGAGTTAGCCAGGAAATGAGGAAAGAAAAGAGTGTTCTGGCAAAAGGAATAGGTTGTGTAAAGACCCTAAAACGGGAAAGAGTTAGGTACACTACAGAACTCAATCAATATTTGTTGCAAGATGGAATGAATGAATAAATGGTGAAGGTCAGTAAGGGTGGAATATATTGTACATGTCACAGACATGTATGAGACAAGGCTCCACAGAGAGGCAGGGGCCTGATCATTCAGGGCCTTATGGACTTTGCAAACCTACAAGCTGCTAACTACTGTTTGTTATTTGGGTATATCATCTGAATTCTTTTACAAAGATGTTATAAAAAAATCTACAAGTAGGCTGGGTACAGTGACTTGTGCCTATAATTTCAGTACTTTGGGAGGCCTAGGTGGGAGGATCACTTGAGGCCAGGAGTTTGAGACCAGTCCAGGCAACATAGTGAGACCCCATCTCTACAAAAAATTTAAAAATTAGCCCTACATGGTGGTGTGTACCTGTAGTCCTAGAAACGACAGGTTGAAGAGAGAGGATCACTTGAACCCAGGAGTTTAAAGTTACAGTGAGCTATGAAGGCACCACTGCACTGCAGCCTGGGCAACAGAGCAAAAGGCTGTCTCTCTTTAAAAAAAAAAAAAAAAAAAAAACCTACAGTAAAGGTGGACAAAACGAGAAAGAGAAGCATAAATCGTGTTTTTAAACTGTGCTTCTATTATTTTATTTTATTTTTTTTACTTACAGCCAAAAAAATAGTGAAAATCCAGAAATGTAAAGATTTCTTTGAGACCTAAAAAGTTTCATCTGTGTGTGTTCATAGGCATCAGGTCTGCTGGTGGAGCTCCTCTCAATGGTGTGAACTGAGGAATATTTCCTCACTTCTCTCACAGCATCTATTACAGAAGAAAATAAAAGATTACTTCTGGCTTTTAAGTATATAAACTTGTTAATAACGTTTTAGAATACCTGACCAAACTTTTAAATAACAGACTTTACGTAGAGGCGATCTTTTTGTCATTCCATCTCCAGTACACAGGAAGTTTTCATGCTCAAAGTAGGTGTTCTATAAATGGACACTAGTAGCAAATTTTGAATTACTATAGCATTTTTTAAATCATTAATCTAGTACTTAATATCATTTTATTGTTTCTCATCTCTAACTACACTGCAAACTATTATCCTTTACACTTTGTCTCTAAGATGACTAAAATTCAGCCTATTGACAATGACAGATGTCATATCCCACTACAGTCAATTCTAAGAGACTATCCCATTTCTCTTACTTTACTAGCATTTTATTACATATTATTACTTTAAATGATTGAGATCTTCAAAATATTTGGTCACAGTGAAATTTCCACTGGCACAGGTTTGCTAAAGTGGGATTTGATCTGTGGTGGCATACACTCCTCCCGACTAGTGGATGGCAGCTGCTACTGGAAATGTTCATATAGCTGCTCCTTTGATGCTGAAGTTCTGGGAAGTCTCAGATGCCGGGAAACTACGTCTTTCAAGTGGAAAATAGAAAACAGCTTATAAGGGTCTACATTTAGTGCATTCTTAGTTCTTGGATTCTTGTATGTACTAGGGAAGGCATCTGCCTTAGATGTCTCAAAAGCCACTGGAAGTATGAACAAGTTTGAATGCTCCCCTTTCATGTGACCAACAGAAGTCTTGGGTAAGAGTTATTGCCACACAAGGAGACTCCAGTTACAAAATTGGGGCCATTTTGACTACTATTTTACTGTTAGCAGCTTTATTGAGATAAAATTCACATGCCATAAAAATTTACCTCTTTAAAATGTGTAATTCAGTAGTTTTTAGTATATTCACAAAGTTGTGCAACCATTACCACTATCTAATTTCAGAACATTTCCATCACCCCACAAAGAAAATCTATACACATCCCTCACCTCCTGGTCACCACCAATCTGCTTTCTGTCTCTACAGAACTACTTGTTTTAGACATTTCATATAAATTGAATCATACACTATCTGCTCTTTTGAGTCTGGCTTCCTTCACTTAGCATAATGTTTTCAAGGTTCATCTGCACTGTAGTATGTGTCAGTACTTCATTACTTTTATGGCTGAATAATATTCCATTGTATGAATGTGGTAACATTTGGTTTATCCATTCATTGGTTGATGGTATTGAGCTGTTTCCACTTTCTGGCTATTACGAATAATGCTGCTATGAACATTCATGTGCAAGTTTTATATTGACATATGTTTTAATTTCTCTTGGTATATACCTAAGAGATGAACTGCTGGGCCATATGGTAACTCTATGTTTAATTTTTGAGGAACTGTCAAACTGTATTCCAAAGCAGCTTTACTATTTTACATTCCCACAAGCAGTGTATGTTGGTTTCAATTTCTCCATATCCTCGGCAACACTTGTTATTATCTTTTTGATTATAGTCATCCTAGTGGGTGTGAAGTGGCATTTCTTTGTGGTTTTGATTGGCATTTCTCCGATGGCTAATGCTGTTGAACATCTTTTCATGTGCTTGTTGATCATTTGTGTATCATCTTTGGAAAAATATCTATTCAGATCCTTTACCCATTTTTAAATTGGATTATTTGCTTTATTTGTCTCCCAAATGTCTTTCATAGAATTTTTTTCAAACTGAGAACTTTATAATGGATACTCATTACATATAGTTATGTTTCTGTAGTCTCTTGACACACAATACTTTTTTAAAAAGGTGCCAGGCCAACTGTTTTCTAGAAAGTTCTTACATTCTGGCTGGGTATGGTGGCTCACACCTGTAATCCCAGCACTTTGGGTGGCAGAGACAGAAGGATAGCACGAGGCCAGGAGATTGACACCAGCACGGGCAACATGGCAAGACCCTGTCTCTTTTTTTAAGTATTAAAAAATAAATAAATCAGCACAAAGAAAGTTCTCACATTCTGAATTTGTCTGAAGTGTAGTCCAATTTCTTTCTCTAACTCCTGTATTTTTAGAAAACTAGAACTCAGACTTGATTGGTTCTGCCAGGCCTCAGAAAGTAAAAATAAAATAAAACAAATACTTGATTGGACAAGGTTTAATACTTTTGCCAAGAATCCCTCATAGTTTATGCTGTGTAATGTTACTTTGTCTCATACTTTTTTGATGCTAAATTTGATTACTTAGTTAAGATGGTGTATTAGTAAGGGTTCTCCAAGGAAAAAGAACCAATAGAGGGTGTGTGTGTGTGTGTGTGTGTGTGTATGGGGAAGAGTGGTACAGGGGGCAGACAGAGAGAGAGAGCGAGCTTGAGATTTATTTTAAGGAACTGGCTCACATGCTTGTAGAGGCTTGTTAAGTTTAAAATCTGCAGGGTAGACTGGCAGTCTGGAGATTCAGGGAAGAAATACAGTTTGAGTCCAAAGGCAATCTGCTGGCAAAATTTCTTTTTGCTCAGAGGAGGTCAATCTTTGTTCTATTAAGGCTTTCAACTGATTAGATAAAGCCCACTAACCTGTTTTTATTTTCCCCTTTACTGTTGAAATCTGGTAGTGAGTCTCTCAATTTTGTTATTTGTAAAGATTTCTTGGCTGTTATGAGAGTTCTTTGCATGTCTGCATAAATTTTAGAAGCAACTGATCAACTGCTACAAAAATGCCTGTTGGGTTTCTGGGACTGTGTTAAGTCCACGGAATTTTGGAAGAACAAACATTTTAATAATATTGAGTATTCCAACTGATAAAAAATCCCCATTTGTTTTGATCTTCTTTAACTTCTTTCAGCAATGTTTTTGTACTTTTCTGTATAGAGCTGTTGTGCCTCTTTTATAAAGTTATTTCTAAGGTTTTTAGGCTTCTTGGTGTACTTAGAAAAGGAATTTTTAAAAATGTCATTTGCCTATTGTTTACTGCTTATAGTATAGAAATACAATTACTGATATACTGAATTTTTGTGCGCTGACCCACCTGTATTTTGTGACCCCACTATATTAATTTCTTTGACATAATAGCTTTATTATAGATACTTTAGGGTTATTTCTTTCTTTTTTTTTTCTGAGACAGGGTCTCACTTCGTCACCCAGGCTGGAGTGCAGTGGTGTGATCACGTCTCACTGCAGCCTCGACCTCTTGGGCTCAAGCAACTCTCCCACCTCAGCCTTCTGAATAGCTGGGACTATAAACATAAGCCACCATGCCTGGCTAATTTTTCTACTTCCCGGTATAAACGGGGTTTTGCCATGTTGCTCAGGCTGGTCTGGAACTACTGAGCTTGAGCAATCTGCCCACCTCAGCCTCCCAAAGTGGTGGAATTACAGGAGTGAGCCACTGTGCCAGGCCAGGATTTTCTATATAAATAATCGTGTCATCTGCAAATAAGGATGTTTTACTTCTTTCTTTGCAATCTTTATGCCTTCTATTTCTTTCATGACTTATTATATCCTGGCTAAGACATCTATTACTTAAATGAATAAACAGAGGGTGAATATCCTTGCCTTGTTTCCAATCTTATGGGGGAAGCCTTTGATATTTAAGTATGATGCTAGCTTGAGGATTTTAGTAGATCTTCATCAGAACGAGAAAGTTTCCTTCTAAACCCTAATCTGCTAACCTTTTTTAAAAAACTGAGTGAATATTATTTTTTTCACTGTCAATATTCAATATAATGAGTAGATATTATTAAGGTGGAAACTAAAATCACTGATTTTAAACCTTTTTAAAAAATAAATATTTAAACCTACAATTTTTCCTTTAAGCAGTGCTTTAATGGCATCTTACAAACTTTAATATATTGTATTTTCATTATTGTTCAGTTAAAATATTTTCTAATTTCCTTTGTGAGTTCTTTGACCCAAGGATTACTAACAAGTGTTGTTTAATTTTTCAAACATGTATAGGTTTTCCAGATTTCTGTTACTGATTTCTATTTTCATACTCTGTAGGGGCTGGGCACAGTGGCTCTCATTTGTAATACCAGCATTTTGAGAACAGGAGGATCACTTGAGGCCAGGAGTTTGAGACCAGCCTGGGCAACAAAGCAAAAGTCTGTCTCTATAAAACAACAAAAACAAAACCCCCATACTCTATATGATTCCAATCCTTGGTAGGATTTCAATCCTTTGTATTTACTGAGACTTGTTTTATGGCCCAGAATATAGTGTATCTTGGTGAACAGAGTTTAGTATATTCATGTGCCCTTGCAAAGATTATGTACAGCAGGGGTCCCCAACCCCCAGAGCCATGCACCTGTACTGCTCCATGGCCTGTCAGGAACTGGGCTGCACAGCAGGAAGTAATTGGCAGGCCAGTGAGCAAAGCTTCATCTGTATTTACAGCCACTCCTTATCTCTCACATTACTGCCCGAGCTATCAGATCAGTGGTGGCATTAGATTCTCATAGGAGTGCAAGCCCTACTGTGAACTGCACATGTAAGGAATCTAGGTTGCACGCTCCTTATGAAAATCTAATGCCTGATGATCTGCCACCATCTCCCATCATCCCCAGAAAAGAATGTCCAGTTGCAGGAAACAACCTCAGGGCTCCCAGTGATTCTACATTATGGTGAGTTGCATAATTATTTCATTATATATTACAATGTAATATTAATAGAAATGAAGTACATAACAAATTTAATGTGCTTGAATCATCCTGAAACCATCCCCTGCTCCTGCATATGGAAAACCTGTAAGCTGGTCCCTGGTGCCAAAAAGGCTGGGGACTGCTGATGTACAGTTTACAGCTGTTTGGAGAGGTTTGATTTTTATCCTTTTTTAGCATAAGTCTGTTTTGCTTTAGGTCTTAGTTATAGTAAATTTCTAGTTCCTGGGATATAGTCTCTATTCCGAAGGAGCAGCCCTTCTGTGATTTTAGTGGAAAGGTTCAAGGTCTTTACCAAGCCCCTCTAACGTGATGAGGCTCATACTCCAAACTGTCTCTCCTTGGTGGCCAGCAGCCAAAATTTCTTCTCAGCCTTGCTGCTTTCCACTGGCTGTTCCTTTTCCATTGAGCTCCTTGGAATCTTTTCTATACATCCATGGTTCAAGAGTCAACCAAGAATTTGAGAAGAGTTTACATGTGGATTCTGGGGTTCCCTTTTTGGATTCTCTCCTTTCTTAGACACCCCTTTTATTTTCTAATCTATCTGACCTCTGTCAGTAAGAGTGTCTTTTTGCTTTGAGTTCTATACAGTTGTCTATGCCACATGACTGGAAAGCGGCTGGAAGAAAGGCTATATAAATGTGATCACACCCAGTATGATTCCCTTCTTTTAAGGGTTGACTTCCCTCTAGTTTCTGCCTGCTTTTGGTTGCTCTACCAGGCCTTCAAATACCTTTTTTCATATTTTATTGAGGGTTCATAATTTTTAACAAAGGATAAATAGTCTAATACAATCCGTTTTGCTATGACCAAAGCCAAACTCCTATGTCTTTAACAAAATTATGTTTTAACTTATTGAGGTGAAATTCATATCACATAAAAGTAAACACTTTAAAGTGAGCAATTCAGTTGTGCTTAGTATATTCACAATGCTGTGCAACTATCACCTCTGTCTAGTTCCACATTTCCATACTCCAGAATAAAACCCAAATAAATCACTCTAAAACTTAAAAAATTCTTAATTTTTGACTTTATATTTGTATGCCATATCTATTCCTGAAAGTCTTAGTTTCCAATACCATGAACATACTCATTTGCTTGATGCTACACTATACATAAAACAGCTTTTAAATTACCAACAACAAAACTATTATAAAGTTTCAGATTTCATTGTAATCCTCTTGGTTCTTAAAATGTACCCTACCAGGGAGGTAAAAAGTTAAGAGTACTATGTTCAAGAGTAATTATTTTCTCTGTGTTGTATATATCAATCTGATATACTATTCAGTTCATTTGTTCTGACTTATTTTCACTTCTAGAGCTTGCTTTTTTCTAGCTCTGTAAAATTTGAAGTTTTCTTTCTTTAAATTCTAGAATAGTTTAAGAAGCAGTAGTAATATCTGTTTTCTGAAAGCAGTAGGGTTTCTTATAAAACTATCTGGTGTTTTGCTTTTTTTTTGAAATAGGGGTCCTTTTGATAACTTTCTATAATTTTTCTATATAAATTAGTCAGCTTAAATTTTCTATATCTATTGGTGTTCATTTGGTAAATTATATTTTTCTACAAAATTATACATTTTATCTAGGTTTTCCAATTTATTTGCATAGTTATATAAAGTAGTCACTTAAATGATCTTTAGAAAATTTCCTGTATCTTAATGGCTACTTCCCCTTTGTCATTTCTCAGATTGCCTCAATAATGTAGTAAGATGCCAACCTCTACAAAAAAACCAATAAACAAAGATAATATATATTTATGACTTATTTTGAGTAGGCAGATAGTGAGTACTATGAAGGATCGTTATGCTGCTTTGTGATGCATCATCCTTGGTAATTAAATGGGACTAATACTCCTGGATCCACTATGCAGAAAAGCTGAAGATTAACCAATAATATTAAAAAGGTTTATTAATGTAAATGGTCATGTAAATCTACCTGTAGAATATATCACCTGTATACTAACAAGGTAACTATGTCTGAAAGATGGAATGGAGTCAACAATAAGGGAAGGATGTGACATATAGTCAATTTTCTATAAACCATCTGAAGATGATCCAATTTTACATCAGTTGTGGAAATTTTCAAATTCCTGGGATGCATTTCTGCTAACACTGAACATACTCTTGAAATTCCCACTTCCATTCTGTCTCTTACCAGCAACTAAAATACACACACATGCACACACACTTGTATGCACACACTCAGTTAGTGTTGGCTCTAAGACTATAAATACTTCTTAATAGCTGCCTTATTTGGCTGGGTGTAGTGGCTCATGCCTGTAATCCCAGCACTTTGGGAGGCCAAGGTAGGTGGATGGCTTTGAGCTTAGGAGTTTGGGACCAGCCTGGGCAACATGACAAAACCCTGTCTCCACAAAAAACCCCAAAAATTAGCCAGGGGTTGGTGGCTCTCACCTATAGTCCCAGCTACTTGGGAGGCTGCAGCTGGAGAATTACTGGAGCCCGGGAAGTGGAGGTTGCAGTGAGCCGAGATCACTGCATTTCAGCCTGGGTGACAGAGTGAGACCCCATCTCAAAAAATAAATAAATAAATAAATAAATAAACACATATAAAAAGAAAATGTATAAAAAATAGTTACCTTACTTAGAGAGATAACCAAGAAAAAGGAAATAAATTTCAAAGTAAAATATAAATTAAGCACGAGTAATCCACTGGTTTTGCATTATTTACATCAGTGTTGTGCAATGGAACATCAGAGTCTGCACTTTACATATGTTACTGCATTTAAATCTTAAAACATGAAAGTAGGTGTCATTACTCCATTTTGGATGGAGACCTAGAGGATAAGCACCTATCTGGCTGCCTGAACTATCCATGATGTCCTTGTTCTCTGGGAATTAATTACCCTGTTTACTCAAAGACGCAGGCTTCAGCCAGCAGTCATGATTCTCCCTGGTGACTCTCCTGGTTATAGGAGATGAGGAGTAGATACCTGGTGCTAGCTGGTCCAATTTTTTTCCTTTGATTTGGAATTGGGATTCAGAGATGATGAATTAATCCTTGCATATGTCTGGAATGGTAACACCTGGCAGCTGTGCTGTACCCATTTACTGCCTTGGCGATAGACAGAATATCAGAGTCCATAATAAAAAAGAATGAAGTATATATAGGGAAAACATATGGCCAAGAAAAGGACACTTCAGTTCCAAGTACTAATCCTTCCCTGGAATTTGGCTTCCTTCCTTCCTTGGGCTACTCTGCAACAATCCCAAATTTTATTACAAATTTTTCCTTTTTTGGTCAAGTGAGTTCAAGTTGATTTCTCTTTTTCTGAGACGGAGTTTCACTCTTGTTGCCCAGGCTGGAGTGCAATGGCGCAATCTCGGCTCACTGCAACCTCTGCCTCTCGGGTTCAAACAATTCTCCTGCCTCAGTCTCCTGAGTAGCTGGGATTACAGGCATGCGCCCCCATGTCCGGCTAACTTTTGTATTTTTGGTAGAGATGGGGTTTCACCACATTGGCCAAGCTGGTCTGGAATTCCCGACCTCAGGTTGATCTGCCCGCCTTGGTCTTCTGAAGTGCTGGGATTACAGAGGCGAGCCACCGTGCTCAGCCAAGTTTGTTTCTAATGTAACCAAAAGAACTTACACTACAACTCTCCTCCCTTACATAAGTGACAGTTTTCAGTACAAATTTTTGTGATAATTTTAGAGTTAGAAGATCACAAAATTAGGAGCTGCAGAGATTATTTCCATCTCTCCCTTCATTTCACAAGATGAATAAATCAAACCCAGAAAAATAAAAGCCATTTCAAAGGTCATTTAGTTAGCTGGTGGCAGAACTGGAATTGGTTTTCCTTATTGTTCTTTACTGATTTGTTGTGACTAGTTATATGGCTAGAGATTCAATCCATAACATTAATAATGTACCACGAGACAAATATTTACATTTTGAAAAGAGGCACAAACCATTCATACCTTTCTGTTTTTGACAATACCATCCCTTCTCATGCCAGATGTTCTTAGTTTTATAAAGAGGATTCTATTTGAGAGGTTGGTGGTTTGGAACATAGAAGACATTTTCTCACAAAACAGTGTCAAAGATGGCGGTTAGGGGCCCAAGTTTGCCTCTCTAAATCCTATTTCACCAACAACACAACAACTCTGAGGGAATTCTGAGGGAAAACATACTCTGTGCAAGAAGGGGCATTTCAAGAAGTAGCTGGGTAATCTTAGACAAGTCACTTAATCTCTCTGAGCTCAGTAACAACAACTAGAAAAACATGGTGATAATTAAGACTCATGGAACTTCTGGTTTGACAAGAACCTAAAGGTCTACTTTTAATTTTTAAAATATAGTTATCATGAAAATTTAAAACATGCTGAAAAATGAGTATAGACGTTATATAAACAAATGGGCATGGTCATTTCCCAATAAAACTTTATTTACAAAAATAGGCATTTGGCCCACAGGCTGTATAGGTTGCTGACCCTGTTATGTAACAATGCTGTTATCACAACTAAAGTTAACAAAAATTCCCTAATATTATACAATCACTCCATATTCAAATTTTTGCAGTAGTCCCCAAATCTATGTTGCAGTTTTTTTTTTTGTTTTTTTTTTTTTTTTTAAATGAAGGGTCTTGCTCTATTGCTCAGGCTGGAGTGCAATAGCTCACTGCAACCTTGAACTTCTGGGCTCAAGCAATCCTCCAGTCTCTCAGCCTCCAGAGTAGCTGGGACTACAAGTGCACATCACCACACCTGGCTAATTTTTACATTTTTTGTAAAGATAAGGTTTTGCTATGTTGCCCAGGCTAGTCTCAAACTCCTGAACTCAGGCAATCCTCCCGCCTTGGCCTCTCAAAGTGCTAGGATTACAGGTATGAGCCACTGCGCCCGGCCATGTTTATTTTTTAATCCAGTCCAAATCCACACCCTGCATCTAAGATGTCCTTGGAGAGCCTAACCATTCTATTCTTTTATTTGCCTTTCTAACAGCTAAGCTCCTGGGTGCCTAGGACATCACAGTAACAAAGGAGAGACAACACCATGAAAAATAAAGTCTGGTGACTCTGAACAGCAAGGTATGCATAAATATACAGCATTTAAATCTTAAAATAACCTAAAAGGAGTTAAGAATCACAGTGCCCTGTTGAAACTTAAGTTTGAACATATAGAATGGTAGGATCTATCAACTGTGTATCAATATATCAGTATCCACTCTATGTAGTATCAATATACTATATAAAGTCAACTGTACACAAATTGTAACATCAACTCTATTAATTAAAAAGAAATTCATTTAACAAACAATAGAGTTACATTTATTCAAAGAAGGAATCTAGTACTTACCTAGAAATAGAACAATCAATAGGATGATAATGGTAAGGAAAGCCTTATTCCAAAAAGTTGCAATTTTACCCCAGACATTAAATGAAAAAATCTTCTGCCATCTGTAAAGCAATACAATTATATCAGGTATAAAAAAACTAAAAGTTTTGAAATACTTTCTAAATACTGAAGTAACATTTTTGTAATTGTGTAGCAAGTAAAAAGAATTACAGAAATTTAATTTTAAAATTTATTAATTCTGACAAGACAGAATATCTCATGAATTAAAAAACAACTCTTTCAAATTTAATAATAATCTGATATCTGATTATCCTCTGTCTGGTGGCTTAAATATTCTAAAAGTAAACCACACATGAGCAAAACCTTAAAAAGGAATTCTTGCAGTAGTAAAATATTATATTGTTGATAGAAGCTATTACTCTGTATCTTTTTCATGGTCAAGGCAATGACTTAGAAATAACAAAGATATATTGTTCTAACAATTGGCAACATTTCAGGAGTGGGGTCTAACTCTACACACTGATTTTTATATAGTACACTTTTAACATATCCTCCAAGTAAAAGTTTCTCTACTTTAAAAATGAGGGAATTATAAAAATTACCCAGGTATTACATACATAAATTGAAAAAATCTTAATTATGTAACGATAATTTTCACACACACACACACACACTATATATATATATAAAAAGCCATGTTAATTACTACAGATAAAGATGTGAACATAGAGGAAATGAGATGGGGAAGTAGTCTAGATGGATTGAACAGTATAAGCAAAGACAGTGGTAAGAAAGCATGGGTTGTAAATGGCAGAGTGACAAAATAATCCATCATGCAATTGTACATGGGCAATTTAAATGAGTAACACTTTAGTCGAAAGGAGGCAGAAAAATGTAGTAAGCACTTACGCTTCAAGCACTTACAACTTGAAAAAAAAAGTTTCACTTTAAGATTAGGACAAATTTAAGATTTAAGATTAGGACAACTTTACTTGAAATTGGTGGGGTGAGGGAGATTCATACAGATGAATCGGTTCCTTTTGTCTCTGCTTCCAATTCCAAGCATTTTATATAGCTAATATTTAAATTATGCAATATAAAATTTTATATTTTTAAGATAACATAAGTGGTAATATCTTGATCTAGGTCCAAATGGAAATTTATTTATTTCTTCAAGGTCTGGTGTGGTGTAAAAGGGAACATAAGAGACCTCCCATAGGGAACAACTAGCATTTGAGCACCTTATCAGAGTTACAACATATTATGTTCTCACTATATTATGGTTCTAAGTATTTTTACATGTTTTATCTCATTTAATTACAACAACTACCATATGAGGTAGACACTAGTACTATCTCCATTTTACAGATGGGGAAACAGATCAGAGAGGATCAAGAGCATGCCCAAGGTTAGTATCATGCAGTTATAGGTGACCTGATTTCTGAGCATGTGCCTTTAACCACTGGGTTATGTAAGAAAATAATAGAGACTAAATGATGACATATTTTCTTAAAGATTATGGTGATACACATATAAAAGATAAAAAGATGTGGATACACATATAGTTAGGGCACATTATAAATGATCTGCGTGCATACATACCGTATTTTCTTTATATTTGTACATGAGAATACATTTATATATCATGTGCAAATATACACACATCTATCTAACAGCCACTTGATCAGGATGGGTAAAATTTTTATTTGGCAGGAAGAAAAATAATGATCCATAACTTACAGATCACTCTGATGGAGAAAAGATCAACTTACAATTTTTTCTTCTTTGCAAACCCTTAAGTCTTATCTATAAATTAGATGTTTACACACAAGATCTTTCTTTCTCTTGAATATATAGGATTCTATCATTGCAAATACTACTAAAAAGCAAAACAGGGTGTTACTGAGTTTGAAACAAAACCTACAGGATGAGAGGCAGCATGATGGAGTAGAAAGAACACTGGACTAAGAGCCAGATTTTTATCTAGAACCTGTCACTTACCAGCTAGGTAACCTTAGGCTACTTGCCCTCCTGGGTTGCAGTATGCGATCTATAGAACATGGGTGGGATGGATCAAATAAGATCAAAGACCCTACAGGATGATTCAATTTTTTTTCTTTAGTAAGAAACAACGTACTGAGCTTAGCTTAGCTGATAGAGAAGGACAGAAGAGAGCAGAAATCCAGGCAGGTAAGGAGCAAGTTAGGAGTTGTGAAAGACTATTTGGACGCTGAGCTAAGGTAAAACTTCTTGAAGTTTCTCCCAGTCCTCCTGGGATTTTACTACACTTTAGTGAGTTATCTCTAGGATCTCATTTACGAAAGATTTTCTTTTATGCCAGGAATATGAACAAATGTCTTGCAACATTTTTATTACGTGTGCATTTCCCCATTCATACTATCAAATTTCTGGATCTAAAACTAAACGACTAAAAAGTAGATTATTTCAAGGGTAAAACGAGCCAGTGCTTGGCTTGAAACACTGTACTTGGTTCTTAAAGACCTTAGATCCGTCACTAAAGAACTAAAGCTAATACATGGTTGTGATACTTTTTACATTCAGCACTTTTAATAGACATTCGTTAATTTTATGTGAAACCAAAAGTAGTAAAATTGTCATTAAACATTAATGAAACTATTTATCGGTTACATAGGCCAAAACTAAGAATAATTTATTGGCTTTGGTTTCTAAATTGCTGTTCCAGTGCCTCAATGAAACACTTTTACACCTATGCTGTACTGTAAACATGATTTATCCACTTACATTTATTTAGTTCACGGCTCCAATTCAGGGCAATAAAACAAAGGTAAAACCTGAGACAAGGCAGGGCAGGTGTTAAAAGTATAACTGTTGCTTTATTATATCTGTAATCAACAGAATCAAAAGCATAGGCCCCTTTCCTTTTAGAAGGGAAGAAAAAGTTATTTCACCTGTACACGTAACAGAGTTTTATATAAAATGTTATTTTAATATTGCCATTATATACTACCTAATTCGTTAGGTGTGTGTATTTTCAAAGACTTTCTAAACTTTTTAATGCTCAGAAAACTTTTTTCATTTTACATTAGGAGTGATCCAATATTTATCATAGTTAACGATTTGAAGATTTCCTACCTCTGAGGAGGAATAAAAGGTAGGCAGAAGATTAAAATGAGTCCTATTTCGGCATAAAGAAAGGTTGCCACTGCCGCCCACTGGAGTGTCATTTTTTTTTCTTCACACCTAAATGGAGAAACGCTTATTTTTATCTTGCTTCCTTTCAAACAAAACCGTTCAATGCCCCGAGGCGCAGCGTTTTTGTCCGGGGGAAGGACCGTGTCCCACCTTCCCGCACCTGGGGGGTCGGCACGGACCCCGGTCAGGAAGGGGGAAAGGGTGGCCCGGGAAGCGGGTAGCTACCTCCCTGGGAGTCGTGGGACCTGGCGAGGCGGCCCGCTGGCCACTGCCTTTTCCGCCAGCTTCGCGGCGACAGAAGCCCAACGCCACCCTCCACCAACGCCCGGCTTCCCGGCCCTCCCGCTCCCAGAAGGCGCCGCGGGCCCTCGACCACCGCTCCGCGGACCGGGCAGGGCCAGCCCCGCGGGGTTCTGCAGACCAGGGAGCGGCGCTCTCCCTCCGCGGCCTAGCGCCCCACGGGTCCCCGGGTTGCGGCCGCCCTTACCCGCCGGCGGCCCGCCTGGCTCCCCGCGCTGCTCCGCGGCAGCCGACGCGCGGGACGTCAGACGCCGCGGCCGGGCGGGGGAGGGGAGCCAGGGCCCCACCCAGCCTCCCGCCCCGCAGGCTTCCCGCCCGCGGGCCCGTCCCGTCTGAAGTCACAGGCGGCGCGACCACTTATATGGGCAACAACTGTTTTCTAATTGGCGGAGGAGTCAGAGCATGAATTAGACTTTTGACCTGATGCTTGGGGATCGGAGCGCAACTTCTTTAGGACGGCAGACTAAGTGCAGCCCCGGCTGGAGGGCGCGCGGGGTGCAGGTCTAGGGAGCCGGGCCGGGCGCCGGGGCTGGATTGGGTGATGCAAATTCAGCGAACGCGCTTAAGACGCACTCCTTTCCGGTCACCTCTCTTTTTATAGTGGGAACTGTTTGTGTCCAGAATTAAGCTATCATTTAATAAGGGGCCAGGATGAGGTGGTCGTGCAGCATTTTGTTCTGGAGAAGGTAGGATCAACTGTAGTATCACAACATATTCCGTAGGCGTTCCCATTCCCGTCCATGGGCTGGCAAGAGGCAGTAAACTTTAGCGTGATGTTTGGGGACTGGTACGAAAGGTGGGTATGGGGATATTCTTTTAATTACTATTTTCCAGCTTTTCAAACTGTGCATGTACATTTAAATTGTTGAAGAGTTTTTTCAATATTGACAACGTATCAGGAATTTAATAAAAGTACTACCCTGGTTACAATTACTTGGGGAATAGTAAACAAATGCTGAAAATGGATAATGATAGAATATAAAACATTCAAAAACACATTTAAGTTTGTTCTTTTTCTGAATGTATCACCAATAATCTGGATCACGTGTAACAGAAAAATAGAAAACACAGACTTTGAACATAACTGTAAGGAAGATTTTTTTTCTTTTTTTTTTTGAGATGGAGTCTCCCTCTGTCTGTCACCCAGGTTGTATTGTGGCGGTGCGATCTCGGCTCACTGTAGCCTCTGCCTCCCAGGTTCAAGCGATTCTCTGGCCCCAGTCTCCTGAGTGGCTGGGATTACAGGCACCTGCCACCATGTCTAGCTAATTGTTGTATCTTTAGTAGAGACAGGGTTTCACCATTTTAGCCAGGCTGGTCTCGAACTCCTGGACTCAAGTGATCTGTCTGCCTTGGCCTCCCAAACTGTTGGGATTACAGGTGTGAGCCACTGCGCCCAGCCAGGAAGTAACTTTTTTTTTTTTTTTTTTGAGACGAGTCTTGCTCTGTAGCCCAGGCTGGAGTGCAGTGGTGCAATCTTGGCTCACTGCAAGCTTCACCTCCCAGGTTCACACCATTCTCCTGCCTCAGTCTCCAGAGTAGCTGGGACTACAGGTGCCCGCCACCACGCCCAGCTAATTTTTTTATATTTTTAGTAGAGATGGGGTTTCACCATGTTATCTAGGATGGTCTCCATCTCCTGACCTCGTGATCTGCCAGCCTTGGCCTCCCAAAGTGCTGGGATTACAGGCGTGAGCCACCGCGCCCGGCCAGGAAGTTACTTTTAATCAAAAGTGTTAGAACTTCCACACTGGTTCCTTCCAAACACCGAGCACATTACTCTAGTGATGATGCTGTGCTCACAACACTAGGGTAATTCAATTCAGAGTTCTGACCATACCTCCCTATTTTGTACAGTATTCATAGAAAATGAAAAAGTCAGTGATCTTTAAAAAAAATACATTAACTGAAAAGTGAAAACAGAATGTACTGAGAAAAAAGATGGCACCACGGTGCTTACGTTAAAATGGATTCATTCAATATTCCCAAACGCAAATTAAACAGTTTTACATAATTATTTCCTTATAACAGTTTTCATGTTGGGAAAATAAATAATACTTTAATTACGAACTGTTTTATTTCAGTCTGAGATACTTAATTCTTGCAGTGCATGCCCACCGGTAACAAAATCTATTAATAACACGCCCAAACCATGGGACTTTAAAGTTACAATCAACTGCTGAGAGGCATAAAAGTAATATCATTAAACAGAGAGTATGAAAATTAGGTTTTAAAATTAAAAACAAAACCTGGTTACTATTCTCTAGGAAATATTTCAAATATATAATCATCTCCAGCTTGGCTATCAAATTTCCTATACTTAAGATATGGTAGATTGCAGTTAATTTTATCTTTTTAGGTAGCAGGTATTATTTATTAAGCTTTCAATCTTTGGAGGAGCTAGAAGTTTTGAAATGTACCAAATTTAATGTCATTAACCAATTGGAATTTTTAAGATAAGTTCTGAGTGCAATTCTATTCAGAATTTCCTGTTCTTTTTCATTTTGGATGGATGTTGGTATTTGTTCCACCACTTTTTTGCACCTGCATACTTGTTAACTTATAGATACCATGAGCCATACTTTCTTAGTATTGAAATAAATTTTATTTTAAAATGTTAAAAACATGATAAAACATGATTCCTTTAGGAAAAAATTCCCACTCTACCCATCCCCCTAATATGTATATAACAGTACTCAGAGCAGTATTTGTCAGTGTTTGCCTAGGATGATGAGGATGTCTGAACTACCAGGAGTTTTCTTTAAACTGCGTATTTCTGGGCCTACCCCAGATCTACCGAATCAGAATCTCTGAGGGTGGGGTCTATGACTGATTGTTAAAAAATGCTCCCAGGGATTGTTTTTATACTAAAATTTGGGAGCTACTAGTTTAAGGTACAAAATATGACCTGTGGTTTCACTGTGGGTCTAAAAGTATATATTAAAATTATTTGGGAAGTCTAGTCAAATGCCATAATGGTCTGTAAGGTAATCTATGATTGCTGACGTGCTTGACAGAGCATTAAATACCCTTTTTTCCTGCCTTGAAGTTATCTTTTCCATCATGTACATTAAATGTTGATGGAAACACATGTAAGGAGTCCCGAGTTCAAGAGCAATATCAACCCAGTCCCAGATGCATTTCAGTGGGGTTTCCTCATATCCAGCAAACATGGCCGGGTTTGCTAAGAGTCCTCTTGCAACCATCACACCTACAAATTAAAGCACACCATATTTGTCCATACATTAAGAACCCCTGGTTATTAGTTCAAGCTCAATTAAGCAAACAGAATTTTTTTTAAAAAGTATTATCACCAAGGTTTTGTGATGCCTTTATTACATTAGTATGTTTAATTCAATTACAAAAGAATTAATTTTGGTACCTTTTGTAAACCAGGAAAGTTTAAATGTACTTATAGAAATCTTTATTTTTTAAAGATTTTTACATTAAACAGTTAGTCTTTAGTTTTTCTTTAGGGTAAATCTAGACTGTCATAAATTGGGCTGCTTAAAGTTCAGTTTATCTATATTCTCCCATCTAGCAATCACAGGGCTTGGCATGCCAATAATTTAAGGAAATAATGAAACTGCACAGCAGTTCTGGGGTTCTTTTAGCTCTTATCATTCTCGAGTTCACTTACTCCCATTTCTAGGTGCTTTATTTTACTAGTAGGCTATCTAGAAAATTCTTCACTGGTCACTAGATATGATGGCGTCAGAAAAGTAACTGAATTAATTTATCCCAGTTAAGATAATCCATGTTTTTCCAGGTAGAAAACTTAACATCATTTTAATAAATTGCTTAGCTTAAAACAGTACAATGGGAAAATATGGCTTAATGTTAAACAAAACAAATGAAAATCAAATTAACATTACTTCCCCACTCTCATTTCTTCCCAATTAAAAGAACCCAAGTATTTATTTCTTACCATCTGTCCCAGTAATCTGCCACACATTTTCTGCTTCCTTTAAGCTTCTGATGTCTCCATTAGCAATCACAGGTATAGACATATTTTCCTTAATTATTTTAATGGAATCGTAGTGCACTGGCTGATGTCTTTCTTCAGCAGTTCTTCCATGGACTGTAATCCATGAAACTCCTGTTGCTTCAGCCTTTCGACAAAGATCTACCGTTCTTTTAAGGTCATCATGGATCCTACAATTTCAAAATTTTATTTATCTGTTCACAGCACACAAATCTTAATGCTAACATTAACTGACTAAAATGATATTTCATCTACTAAATTAGTTAGATTTGCTATATCATATTATTACTATATGTCATTATCAGCAAGGTTTTCTTCAGGGATCAGTTCCTACTCAAGACCTCAAATTTAGCTATTTCACTACTGACAACAAAGGACAAAAAAGTTTTATCTTAGACCTAGTGCTTCTATGCTTTGGCTTTGATAAATCAAAGAGCCATGAAAGTACTGTCACAGATGAATTTAAACCTTAATATTTGCTGTGCATGCCCCCATCGCCAAGTGGGAGAACATAATACTTTATCTTGAAATATGTTTTCAGGCTGGGCACGGTGGCTCACTCCTGTAATCCCAGCACTTTGAGAGGCTGAGGCAGGCGGATCACTTGAGGCCAGGAGCTCCAGACTGGCCTGGCCAACACGGGGAAACCTCGTCACTACTAAAAAATACAAAAATTAGCGAGGTGTGGTGACACACGCCTATAATCCCAACTACTTGAGAGGCTGAGGCATGAGAATTGCTTGAACCTGGGAGGCAGGGGTTGCAGTGAGCCAAGATCGTGCCATTACACTCCAGCCTGGGCAACAGGGTGAGACTCTGTCTTAAAAAAAGAAGTATGTTTTCAACCTGTCACGGAAAAACTGATTCCTGGTTTATTTTCTTTTCATTGTGAAATTTTAGTGCAAATATTTTTCCTGTTTTCTATACTTGGCACCAGTAATGTTTCTTAACATTAAATACTACATAGCTAAAGTTGAAAGTTTGGTGAGACTTACAATAAAGGGAGGCTTTAACTTTCGTTAAAAGTATAAGAGGAAGTTTTTCAGGACTATACATGAAAATTATGGTATATATTCTTTTACTAAATGTCTTATTTTCAACACTTCCATACACCAGCTACCAATTTATTTAGGATAGACACTCCTAACAGCATCAGACAAAAGGAATAATCTTTTATTTCCTAAGTAACGGATGATCGTATCAATAGATTGAAATATTGTCTTTACCTTATTTTAATAGAAACTGAAAATCCAGGGGTTTCCACTTGATTTCTTACTTGTTTCACCATATCTCGAACAAGCTCTGGCTTGTTTATTAAGCAAGCCCCATAACCTTCTGCCATTGCCCACCTTTGTAAAGCAAACATATGAACAAGTGAATTATAAATAACTGGAAGAGAAGACAAAATTCTGAAAGCAATGAAATATAAGTGCATCCATTTCTCTAGTGATCTAGAATAGAAGCAGATTTAAAAAATTCATAGGTTCAACATTTCTAAGTGGATCAATATGAGATTAGGAAAACATGTTCCCAGATCAAAAAGTACTCAGGAGAAATGGTTTTCATTGGCAAGTGAGAATATTAAGTTAAAAGTCATTCAACCAAAACAGGTTTAAATATTTCAAGTAATTAATTGCAATGACTTCAGATTTCAAAAATTCCAAATTTGATGTTTATTGTACATAACGAGGTTTTATTAGTCTCAATAGTAGAAAGATAGTTTTGGCCTACAGCATTCCAATACCACTAAACAGCTTATTTAACTCTCCTAATGAGTATACAAATATGTCTCATCTGATTTAGATTGCACTATACTTAACAACTTTGCTTTTATTCTGTGGACACATTTTCAATTACTGATAATCTACTACAGTGCCAGTACAGTAGAACTATTATTGTCAGGACAGGTGTGGTGGCTCAGGTCTGTAATCCCAGGACTTTGGGAGGCCGAAGCGGGTAGATCACCTGAGGTTGGGAGTTCGCGACCAGCCTGACCAACACAGAGAAACCCCCGTCTCTACCAAAAATACAAAATTAGCTGGGCATGGTGGCGCATGCCTGTAATCCCAGCTACTCGGGAGGCTGAGGCAGGAGAATTGCTTGAAACTCGGAGGCGGTGGTTGTGGTGAGCCCAGACGGCACCACTGCACTCCGATTTGGGAAACTCCGTCTTAAAAAAAAAAAAAGAAAGAAATATTATTGTCAAATTAAGTACATCCTATCAACACCCAGTTACTTAAACCCAACCAAATAACTGTGGTATAGAAAGAAAAGGTGATCATAATAAGGTATTTTTATAAGGAGAATTAATTAGGAGGAAATATATGGTGATTTCCTAAGTCAAACAATCTGTTTTCAGAGCAAGCATATCTGACATGACAGTAAAAATACATTTTAGGGATTGCCGTAAATATTAGATTCTCATATAACTCCTTATGGATGAGATTCAAGGCACAGCCACATAAAAATTCTATTGGTGAGGCGAGACAAAACACCTGTCTATACATCGTTTCAGTCATCAGAAAAGACCTTTGAATTTATGTTCCTAAATTATATTTCCCTATATTTTCTTCCTTCTTGTTTTGAGCCCTGGGGCTGTAACTCTATTTTCTTTTTAAGTTTTGGAAAACTAGAAAGATATTTTACCATGTTCACACATAGTTTTTTTTGTAATCTCTTGGAAAATTCTTCCAACTTCTTTGAGCTTTACCTCTGAGGGCAACCACAGTTAATGTCTATTCCATTCGCATAAGGACAGACTATACGAGCAGCATCAGATAAAAGTCTTGCGTCGTTAGCAGCAAACTGAACAATCAATGGGCAATCACCTGACAAAATGAATAGCTCAACGTTAAAATTCACAGGAAAAAACCCTGCACACACACACACACCCCCCCCAAACTTTAATGTTTGCACAGGATAAAAGAGCAATAACGATTTTTAGCCTAAGAAGCATCTGTCCAAATAATATAACATTAAACAATTTAAAATATTTTAAATTAAAAGCAATTTACACTCAGTAAAAAATTCAAACAGTACAAAATTTGATAAATGAAAACAATTCTAACACTTTTGACAAAATAGACCCTCTTCCCAAAGGTGAGAATTAGTTTACCTGCATTCCAGAACAATTTTTTTGTATACCTGTAAAATTTAAACAAGTGTGAACATTCTATAAATACCACTATGCCTACTGTTCCTTTCTTTCCTGATATATCTGGGAGATGTACTCAGTCCTATTTTCTTCTTTATAGTGGGATATTCCGCTGTATGGATGGACCATACAGTGTATTTTTAGACTGTTTCACATGCTCTGAGTATATTCATAGGGTAAATTCTTAGGAGTAGAATTGTTAATAGTCATTTAGCATACAACATTGTGATAGATATTACAGAATTATCATCCAAGAGTTTACCAATATATACATACACCAATATGGATAAAAGTTCTTGTTTCCTCACAACTTATCATACAGTGTATATCCAACATTTGAATATTCTAATTAGTGAGCTCTTTTCATATTCTTTGCATTTTTCTATATATAGTCATTCCTCTTATTTGTAATTTTTTTATAAAACAAAGAAATTAGTATTGCTATCTATCATGTGTTATAAATATTCTCCTCAGTTTTTTGTCTTTGAGCATATTTGTGCTCTTACATATAAAGGTTTAAATTTTTTTTTTTTTTTTGAGACAGCGTCTCTCTCTGTCACCCAGGCTGGAGTGCAGTGGCACAATCTCAGCTCACTGCAACCTCTGTGTCCCAGGTTCAAGTGATTCTCTGGCTCAGCCTCCCAAGTAGCTAGGAGTATAGGCGCCTGCCACCAAAGCCAGCCAATTTTTTAATTTTTAGTAGAGACAGGGTTTTGCCATGTTGGTCAGGCTGGTCTCGAACTCCTGACCTCAGGTGATCCACCCACCTTGGCCTCCCAAAGTGCTAAGATTACAAGAATGAGCCACCGCGTCTGGCCCAAAGGTTTAAATTTTAATACAGCCAAATGTATTAAAGCTTCCTATGTTTTAAAGAACATATTTTTCTTATCCTTGGGTCAGTGTTATGAACTCTTTTTAGATGTATTTCAGCATTTCTTTTGAGGAATACTTGTACGAAAATCATTGGATGTTTATAAAAATGCAGATTTCTTGGCATCATCCTAGTTGCATTGATTCAAGATTCCTATGGCAATCCACTGATTTATAGGATTATGATAGTTTAGGAGAATTTGCTTTATTCTTTAAGGAGATGTAAGGTGCTTTCTCTTTTGTAGCTCAAGAGAGTTACAGAATTTCAATTTAACAACCATTTATTGGTCTAATATATTTCCAACACTGTACTAGATGCTAAGGATACAAATCAAGCTATTTCTATAGCTACAGCCCTCAAGGAGGCCGAACCTAATGGGAGAAACAGGCATATAAAGAGGAAATCATAATGCAGTAGAATTAAGTGCAACATAAGAGGCTGTGCTTAGCAGGGAGGACGTGAGTAGAGGATGATAAAAAAAAAAAAAAGATTCATGGCTACAAATATTGAGAGCTGAATGAAGAAACATAAACTACAGTTTGCAAGAGAGAGAAAGGGGTCTGGTGTGAGAAGACAGGGTATGTTCAAGGACTTAAAATAACTTAGGAATTTTGAAGGATAAAGTCAGTGGGCGTAGGGAGAAACTGAAGGAAGATAAGGCTGCAGAAGATATATTTAGAGGTCAGATTATGAAAAACTGTATATTATCCTCAGGTGCTAAAATTTTAGTCTTTAAGCCAGTAGTTCTCAACCTTTAACAAGCTCAGAATTACCTGGAAAGCTTTTCAGAACACAGATTGCTGGACCACATATCCAGAATTTCTGATTTAGTATACCTGTAAATCTCCCTTTCTAACAAGTTTCCAGATAATACTAATGCTGCTGGTCTGGGGATCCCACCTTGTGAACAATGAGGAAAATTTACATTTTCAATAGGTCACTTGGAGGATAGTTTGGAATGGTACAAGACTAGAGGCAGTGTGACAGGCATCTACTCTAATAGCCCTAGTGAGAGGAGAGGGTTTCAAAGTGGCCTTACGCTTTGGTATATACACTGATAGTTTACAAGGCATTCAGTAATAACAGGTAAAAAAAATACTTATTAAAAACACTAAAGAACTAAAACTTTTTCACATAAAATCTCTAAATTGTGTTGTTTCTGATTAGACAAGATAGTTGAGTTTGTAAACAAATTTAAAAAGTTTTACAAAGTCAGTACACTCGGTTTCACATACCTTGGTTTGTGGTAAATTCACTGTCTCTGGCTTTTATAGATTTGACAAAATCAGCGGCAACTATCATTGGTGTATAACACAGATCACAACTGTATTTTCTTACTAGTGTCCTAAAAGCCAACCTGTGAGCATATAAAACCTTAATTATGCATTTAGAAACACCACAAACATATTTTAGTGCATTGTTAAATATTTATCAGAGAAAGTTCTACCTACGGGGAGATGGAGGATCTTTACTTTTCCCTACTATTCCTGCTAAGTATTACTAAAAACCCTGGATATTATATATAAAACAAACACAAGAAAATTTTGAAAGGTGAAGAAAAGATGGCCAGACAGGCTAGTGACCTCAGGACCTGAGGAATGACAGGGTGGTGAGTTCTCTGGATTTTATTTTTGTCTCAAATATCCTAGACTTGAAGAAGCTGGCCAACTGGAAACAACAATGGATGCAGAAAAAAAAACAGCCCCAACAAAAGCCTTCTCTAACCAAGGGACCAGGAAAATATTCTTTCTGACCTAGTAAGACAGAAATCTTTTAGACAGTTCTACTCCAGCCAAATACTGTAGAAAAAGCTATGGCTTTATCTCCATTAGCAAAGGCCAAGTGGGAATCCTAGACTTCTACCCTCTAAAGGCTGTTAACAAGGTGCTCCAACATTCTACTGAGATGATGTCCGAGAAGGCCAGGTAAGGATTTGAAACTTTCATCTCTGGTGGCCAGTGAGGTCACTCCCAGCCCAGTGGTATCAGTGGAGGCCACAAGGGGAGCCTGGACTTCCATGCCTGCCAGCAGTAATGAAGCACTCCTCTTCCTCACTGCTTGGTGTGGTTTCAGAGGAGGCATAGTGGAGAGCCAGGACTTTCATTATTGCCCAGCATATATGAGGCTACCCTCACCATGGGGAACTGTAACTCTCATCCCTGTCCAGCAGTAATGAGGAGCTCCTCACCCACCAGATGTCGAAGGAGGCCAAGTGAAGAACTTGGACTTCTATCAGATAGTAATGATCATTATTATTAATCACTCCCCTAATCATTCCCTGCTGGAGTGTTGTCAGAAAAAGCCAGTTAAAACAGAATGTTCAATAGTCAAAATCAATTAATCTAATCCATCATATTAACAGGCTAAATAATAAAAAGCACATGATCACGTAGATGCAGAAAAGGCATTTGACAAAATACCCATACATAGTAAAAAAAAAAAAAAAAAAAAGCTAACTCTCAGAAAACCAGAAGTAGAGGGAACCTTCCTCAGTTTCATAAAGTACATCCATAAAATTCCTACAGAACACTTTTGCCTTAGACAGGAACAAGGTAAGGAAGTCTGCTCTTATCACCCTTATTCAACACAGCACTGAAACTTTTAGTCAGTGCAAGAAGGCATGATAAAGAACAAAAGGCACATGATCAAAAGGAAGAAATCCAACTGTCCTTATTTGCAGATGACATGGTTGTTTATAGACTCTGAAGGAATTTACAAAAAAACTAGAACCAACAAGTGAGTTTAGCAAGTCTTCAGGATATAAGATCAACATACAAAAATCTATTTCTATGTCCTAGCAATAAACATGTGAACACCAAAAATTAAAAATTCTATTTACAAACATGCTCAAAACAAACCCATGTGTCTTATAAAACATGTACAGAACTTGTAACCTGAAAACTACACAAAACTGATGATAGAAATCAAAGAAAATCTCAATCAATGGAAAGACATATTGTGTTCATGGATTGGGAGACTCAACACAGTAAGAAAGTCAATTCTTCCCAAGTTGAGGTATAGGTTTCACACAGTTCTTATGAAAATTCCAGCAAGGTTTTTTGCAGAGATAGACAAGGTCATTCTAAAATTTATTTGTAAAGCAAGGGAACTAGAATAGCTAAAACAATTTTGAAAAAGTAAATAAATTGCGAAGAACCAGTCTACCTGATTTCAAGACATATTATAGAGCTATATAATAAAACTGTGGTATTGGCAGGGAAAAAGATACAAGATCAATGGAACAAAATAGAAAATGCTTATTTCTCATAAAGAAACAAATAATTAAATAGAGGAGAGATAGCCTTTCTTTTTTTTATTATTTTTTTTGAGATGGAGTTTTACTCTTGTTGCCCAGGCTGGAGTGCAGTGGCGCGATCTCAGCTCACTGCAACCTTCACCTCCCAGGCTCAAGCGATTTTCCTGTTTCAGCCTCCCAGCAGCTGGGACTATTGGCATGCACCACCATGCTGACTAATTTTTGTATTTAGTGGAGATGGAGTTTCACCATGTTGGACAGGCTGGTCTAGAACTCCTGACCTCAAATGATCTGCCCACCTCAGCCTCCCAAAGTGCTGGAATTAGGATTTGATGGCGTGAGCCACCGTGCCTGGCCCACAGCCTTTCAAAAATGGTGCTGGAGTAATTGGATACCCATAGGCAACCTAACCTAAGCCTCACACTTACATAAAAGTTAATGCAAAATTGATCGTGGACTTAAATGCAAAACATAAAACCATAAAACTTTTAGGGAAAAAAACTGAGGAGAAAATATTCAGGATCTGGAGCTACATAAAGGTTTCTTATGCTTGACATCAAAAGCACAATTTACAAAAGAAAAAATTGATAAGTTAGACTTCATTAAAATGAAACTTTTGTTCTGCAAAAGATCCTGTTAAGAGCATGAAAAGACAAGCCATATACAGGGAGGAAATATGTGCAAATCACATATCTGACAAAGCAGAATATATATCTAGAGTATATAAATAACTCTCAGCACTCAATAGAAAACAAGAAAACATGGATAAAAGCACTTGAATAGATACTTACACAAAGACAACATACAAATGGCCAATAAACACACAAAAAGATGTTCAGCATCATTAATCATTAGGGAAATGCAAATTAAAACTGCAATGAAATACCACTTTATACCCATTAGGATGATTATAATAATAAAAAAAACAAAACTCCCAGAATATAACAAGTGTTGATGAGGATGTGGAGAAATTAAAACTCTTGTTCACTGCTGCTGGTAAGGTAACATGGTGCAGCTGCTATGGAAAGCAGTATAGTAGCTGCTCAAAAAATTAAACATAGAATCACCATATGATCCAGCAATTCTACTTCTGGGTACATAGTCAAAAAAGAATTGAAAGCAGGGTTTCAGAGACCTGTTATGAACCATGGGTATTTGTATATGGGTATTTGTACACCCATAGTTCATGAAAGTATTGTTTGCGATAGCCAAAAGGTGGAAGTTATCTTGTGTTCTATTAATATATGAATGGATATCAACAGATGAATGGATAAACAAAATATACATAAAATGGAACATTATTCAGCCTTAAAAGGAACAATAGTCTGATATATGCTACAACATGAATGAACCTTGAGGATGTTATGCTGCATAAAATATTAGCAAAACCAGTTTTGAACAAATACGTATAAGACTTATATGAGGTACCTAGAGTAGTGAAATTCATAGAGGGAGAAAGTAGAATAATGGTTGCCAGGGGCTGCTGTAGGGAACAGTGGAATGGGGAGTTATAGTTTAATGTGTATAGAATTTCCATCTTCTAAGATGAAAAGAGTTTTAGAGATCAGATGCACAACAATGTGAATGTAATTAACACTACTGAACTGTATTCTTAAAAATGAGAGGTAAATTTTATGTTACGTATATTTTATAACAAACTTTTTTTAAAAAAAACTCAATAGTAAAAGAGCAAACAATCCAATTAGAAGATGAGCAAAAGATACCAAGAAATAGTTCTTCGAAAACTGAACACACCACTACCTCAGGACCCAGTAATTGCACTACTTGTCCCAAGACTTAAGTTCACATAAAAATCTACACATCAATACTTGTATCTATTTAATATACACTATATACTTATAGGTAGGAGTTACAACCACCACCATTTTTATAGATATAACAAGTGCAGCTCAGAGAGGTTGTTTACTCAGGATCACATATATACTAGGCAAGCGTTAGCATCATGACTCAATTCTAAATCATGATTCCAAAGGTAGGAGTTTGAAGTTCCCATACGCTGGTGGTCTTATAGTACTTTTAAAAAGTCAGAGCATAAAAGGGAAATTTCATCTTAGTTCATTAACCATTTAGCAACACTTACTTTGAATATCGAACCATTGGGGCACAGACTTTTACCAGCTGTCCAGAATGAAACATTTCTATGGGATCTTTTTTTCTTTCTTGATATATTGTGGTCTGCATGCAGTCACTCTTCATTAATACAGATTTGTTTCGAATCTGAAAAAGACAGTAAGCTTGTATAGAGAAAATATGCTTTCACTATATTAATTCCATTCTAACGATTTCAACTGCCAACAATGTATGTTTTTTATCAGGCTTGTGGGCTCAGAAATTTTTTTATTAATAGCTTCTTTTCACAGTATCCAATATGAAACTATAGAATGCTGCCTCTATTTGTAAGATAAATAGATGTGGAAAACTACCCAAGATAGTTGTGGAAAAACAAGATGTAGAAAACGATATTTTTCCCTAGTTTACCATGTTGTAAGTTTTCAGGTTATTTAAACATTTTTTACATGCTACTTTGTTGGGATTGGTGAGCCAAGAAATTTGGTTTATTTTATATATAATACTCGACTAGCATTTGGAAATATCTTGTTTTATTCAGGAAAGTTAAATGGCATTAATAGAGCAACTCTAAGTAGTCAGTGTTTCAAAAGATATCCTGGTGCTTTTATTGTAATTCTTGAATCCTGTTGTCTGCGAATCAGAAGATAAACAAACGTTAATTATTTTTAAAAATTTTAATGTGATATTATCTAGTGAAAATTTCAATTATAATTCTACAATTACATTCTAAATCACTTTTATACCCCAAGAGGTACAGGTACAAGTGATGAAATTATGGCGTTTATAAATGTTTTATATTTGCTATACTTAAAATCTTACCATTTCACAGTGTTGGTTACTTTTCATATTCCAGTTTTTGGCCTTAGTAATTTAGAAACAGGTATGTATGAAGGAAAAATGAAACAGAAAAAAATAAAAAAAAAAAAGAATCGGATATGGGCCAACTTTAGAACAGTCTAATTGCTCAAACTTTAGAGTCTTTAACCTTTAGGCAAAGAGTTGAAATTAAAAATAGCCAAGGTACTTAAGGATGTCAGGATCTTGCAAGAAACTGCTGGAAGCACCAATATTTAAGTAACAGAGGAAAAGGGGAGAGCAACAAAGACTGAAGATGAACTTTGGAGCTGGGAGGAATAAACCTAAAGAGTGATACTCAGAAACCAAGAGAGAGACCATTATGAAGGAAGGAGGGGATAGGTATCTTAAACATAAAAGTAAGGCAAAAATAAAGGGTGCAATGCCAACAAGGTTATTAGTTATTTTAGCAAGAATTATTTCATTTTTATCCACTCCTGCAGTCATAGTAAATGGCATACAGAAGAAGGCCTCAATATTTATTTGCTTAAAGAATAAATCAGTAGCTTTCAGGGGGCTGGGCTCACACCTGTAAACTCAGCATTTTGGGAGGCCAAGGCAGGAGTTCCAGACCAGCTCGGGCAATATAGTGAGATTCCCATCTCTAAAAAAATTATAAAAATTAGCTGGGCATAGCAGCAAGCACCTGTGGTTTCAGCTACTCTAGAAGCTTAGGCAGGAGGATCCCTTGAGCCCAGAAGGTTGAGGCTGCAGTGAGCCATGATCCTGCCACTGCACTCCAGCCTGGGTGACAGAGCTAGATCCCAACTCAACAAAAGAAAACAAAACCAAACAATCGGTAGCTTTCAACTTTAGTTGTATACTATAATGAACTGGGGAGCTTTTAAGAGTTAGGATGCCCAAGCCATACCCTAAACCAATTAAATCCAAATGTCTGGGCTCAGGATGCAGGCATCAGTGTTTTTATTAAAGCTCTTCAGGTGATTTCAATGTGCAGCTAAGCTTGGAATTACTGGAATAAGTAAATCCAAAGATTCCAAAGCACCTGGTACAATTGTTTGTTTAAATGGGTTCCTGCCTTACCTATTAGCTCCTTTTAGGATATGGATTGAGTCTTATGTCTGTAAACTCATGAGAGCATGCAGAGTAGAGGGGTCAAAACTTTCACTCTATGAGTGAATATTATTCACTGTTCTAAAATCTTCCACTGTGGGGAATAAAGTCAAGGAAGGAAAAATAATTCCTAATTCACAAGTAATGAACGAATCACTCCTATTCCCATCATGACTAAGATCTTACATACTAGGGAAAATCCTCTGAGACAAAGAGAGCATAATGCAGTGTAGCATAAGACTTGCTTACCTGAGGTGTTATGAGTATGAAATGCATTTAGATTTATAAAATACTTAGAACAGCGATAAGCACAGGATAAGCAGTAGCACCTTTTTGAAACAGAATGTAGAAAACCATGTAGCTCTGGAACTGGACAAAATTGGTTTCCTGGATACATACCTACTGTAGAAAATGAAAAAGTCATATTACAGTTTCTTTTTGCGAAGAAGCTTAAGACTTTCTTGCATACTTGTGGTTGATTGACCCTGTTAATTTATCAGTATTTATCTTAGAAGAAAGAAATCTAGGTCAAAAATGCGAACGTATTAGCTGAGAAGATACAATGGGAACCAACCTGATGCTCTTACAGCCTCAATACCGTTAGTTGAGATACAGACAATTTATCAGTTTGTAATTAAGAAAAAGTCTGACATGTGGCTGAAAGTGAGGAAGAGGTAGAAAAGGCAAAAGGTCAAAGGTCTCAGGGAAGGAAGGAGGGTAGAGACAGTGAGTTTTATTTGTCCTTTTATGGTTCAGTCTTCCTTCTTCATCGAGTCTCCCTAATTCTCTTCACTCCTCATCCCCAGCAATTTTTCTTCCCAAGCATTTCCTGCGGGCTTTTATTACCCCAGGAGTGCCAGTCAAGGGGTGGGACAGATACAGCTGTGTAGCAACTAACGACTGACTCTTGTGAGTGTGGAGGGCAAACCAAGCTCCCTGAAACCTCCGCTCTGCTCTCCTGCCTTACGCCGCACGGCCCCTGTTCTGAGGTTTAATACTTGCTTCACAGATAGGCGCTGCGGCCACGTTCCGGTGCCCACCTTCTCCTTGGCCCGGGCACGACGCCAGCCCAGGAGGCGCGGCCCAGAGCTGCTGCTAAAGACAGCGGAAAGCGCCGGCCGGACGGCCTTGGCTCCCTCGGTGCGCTGGGCGCAGAGCACTCGGACCCCGGACGCCCACTGCCTGAGTAACCACCCGGCTCCTAGCCAGGCTTAGCCCAGCTGCGGGATAAGTCAGTTCGCCAGGCCGGCCTAGAGCCATGGGCTGGTTGGTTCGGCGGCGCCGAGATTCTGCGTCACCACCTGGGCGGGGCCGTTCTGCCGCTGACGACATCAACCCGGCACCTGCCAACATGGAAGGTGGCGACGGCAGCGTCGTTGTGGCTGGCCTCGGGGCTCGAGGTTCTGGAGCTGCTGCAGCGACAGTCCGGGAACTTCTGCAGGACGGTAAGGAGACGGGGTCTGACCAGGTCGTGGGTTTGGGGGTCTGCGCTGCTCCGCACCTGGACAGCGAGGTGGATCCAACCCGTTGCTTTGCAGAAAGTTTTCCAGTCTGGACGTGACCACTCCCCTCCGCCCGGCCCCCTGGCTTGGGTACTGTTCTAGCCAACCTGTTTCCTCTGGGACTAGCTCCCTCTTTTCCGGTGTCTTGGGGATACCTGGTTTCTGTTTGCTCCTCATTTCAACTCGACCCCCCCCATGCCTCCAGCTTCCCTGAAGTTTAGGGAGACCAAACCCTGTGGCCCGCGTTGGCAGCCACGGGCTGCTGCCGCAGTTCTTGAACGGGTGTAGCGTTCGAGCTCTTCAAAAGTGTAAGATCTAGAACAGACGGCAGACGCATGATGAAGTAGGGCCTTGTTTTAAAGTAGAACTGGAAACGCCTACTCCTTTAACAAATGGACTATACAGGTCACCCCTCTCGCAGCCGGTTTTTTTTCCCCACTCCTTTATGAGGCAGTTATCCACAGTGAGACGTGGGAGAAGGTTTGAGGCATTCGTTCAGGTTGGGATTAACCATTTGTACAGAATCTAGCAGTCAGATTTATTGCTAGTCAGTTTGGAGAGAAGTTGCCCAAAATAAGAAAAGTTAGATATACTTGAAAAGCATATTCAGTTGTGTCAATCCAGTTACCATGCCCGAATCTCTTATCCTTCAGAATTTAAAGTTCAAATTTATAAGCATAAAAATAAAGCCTTTCTCACCTGTTTTTAATTTTTTCTCTAGTGGCCATCGCATTCTACCTTGTACTAAAATCATTTGTATACTTTTTAAAATCTCTTCTGTATGGCGAACTTTTTTTTTAATATCCCACAATGTGAATAGCAGTATCTTGCATACAGTAGGTGCAGAATGTTTTCTAAAGTGATCGTCGCAGTTAGAAGCACATGAACACATTTGAAGACCAAAGTGGGTAATAAATGAAATAAAGTTCTAAATTGTTGTTTATTTTCTCTGACTGTTGAATATTTTATTGTCATCCTGAATTACATGCTTTCTCATGATAATGTATGTACTTTTGTCAAAAGCAATGATGTTTTCTGAACTATTTTGTGTTGGAAACTAGGTCAGGGTCTCTGTCTAAAACTTGATTAAACTGAATGTAAATTAAGATACAAGGCAGAGACCCTGATATATTTGCAATTGCTCCTGATATATGTGCAATTCTTGCCCTCAGGTAGTTCACCATCTAGTAGAGGAAATAATCTTGTAGGGCTATTAAGGTAGGTGCTGTAATACAGTGATGTAAGATAGCAATTGGATTGTGTATAAAGTAGAGCATTAATATAGAGGAGAATGATAACTGGGGGTTGGGAACTGGTTAGGAAATGTCAGAAAAGGCTTTCTAGGTGGAGACGTTTTAAACTGTAGATAGGACTTCCCCAGGTGAACAGTGGAAGGGACAATACAGTCCAAACACTGGATATATGTTTCAGTAGGGTGTATTTCAGGAATTGTAATCAGTTCTTGGAGGGTAAACAGTCTTCAGTTCTGCCTTCTGTATTTTCCTCCTTGGTTCTCTGCTGTTCTCCACAGTGATTATTTAAATCTTCTTTATCCTTTTCAAACCTTTTCCTTCAAGCTCAACAAATGACTTTCAGCTTCCCTGGGGAGAAAAAAAGGAGCCATCAGATGTGAACTTTCTCCATTTCTTGCCCATCAAAGCTATAAATTTAACTTCAACCTATAACCATCCATTGCACCTTTTTCCCCTTGCCTTTTCAATTGCAACAGAAGTGGAGTCTCTGCTCCTTTCTTTCTTCTTTTTTTTTTTTTTTTTTTTGAGACGGAGTCTGGCTCTGTCGCCCAGGCTAGAGCGCAGTGGCGTGATCTCGGCTCACTGTAAGGTCCGCCTCCCGGGTTCACGCCATTCTCCTGCCTCAGCCTCCCGAATAGCTGTGTTACAGGCGCCCACCACCATGCCCAGCTAATTTTTTTGTATTTTTTAGTAGAGACGGAGTTTCACCGTATTAAGTCAGGATGGTCTCGAACTCCTGACCTCGTGATCTGCCCACCTTGGCATCCCGAAGTGCTGGGATTACAGTCGTGAGCCACCATGCCCAGCCAAGTCTCTGCTCCTTTCTAAGGATAGTCCCTCCTACTTTGCTCTGGATTTTTTCTTCCTGTTTCCTAGGGACTCAGTCACCCTCAATCTATGCCATTGAAATAACTTTGCAAGGTTTCCAATGATTTTCTTGCACATACGACAAATGGACACTTTTTTGGTCCTTTCCTTTAACTTGTAATAGCATTTAATTCCTTTCTTGAAATACTTTTCTCATGTGGTTTATGGGTGCTGTGCTTTTAAAAAATTCTTAATTCTCTAAGTGCTCTTTTCCAGGTTCCTGTAGATACTTGTAGTTCAGTTTGTTCTGAATTAAGCTGTCTCTGTTACCCCTCCCACCCCCAACATTCCTGAGGAAGTAAGCATTTCCAGCAGAAACTTTCATTCACTGTATTAGGGATTTGGCTAATGACAGTATCGAATTGATAGGCTTGGTGAGCACAGATGCATAGTATGAAAATTGGTGAGGTGTTTATGATATGCCTCCTATAGGAATGAGGAAACTATAAAAGAGAAGCATTATATAATTCATCTCTTCAAAGGCTGTAAGCCCTCAAATGCCACATCCTGTTGTGTTTGATCTTTGTAAGCTCTGTGATACTACTACTACTAACTTTCTTTATCCCTTCTTTTGGCTTTTGCCATTCTTTTTTGTTTCTCTTTCTTTCTCCCTGAGCACTCTTTAGTCTCTTTGATTGCTTTCATTTTCTCTCTCCACCCCCAACTTTCCTATCTTCCTCATTTTTCTGCCTTTCTGTGCATTCTAAAACTTTTTTTCCTAAATCATCTGGTCTTTTCTGTGGTTTCAGTATGATCTTTACCTGTCTTCTGAATTATAAAACTATATTTTTAACTGCCTACTGGACATTTCTATCTTAATTTTATTATGATATGCCGTTCCATAACCTGTATGGACATTTCTATTTTGATAGTAAACAAGTAGTGCCAGTTCTATAATACACATGAAAACCTACATATGAACAAATAGTACAAGTTTTACATATGAAAAAATGAAATGGAATCACTTTTTCTATTCTCTCCTAATCTTTTCCTCTGGTAGTCTCTGTATCTGTGTTTACTGTGTTGTTAGGTAAATGTGTGCTTGTTCCCCTTGTAAATTATGAATTCTTTGGAGGCAGAGGTTTATGTTCGTCTTTGTGTGTTCAGTGTCTAGTGGTCTAACTTAGTGTAAAACTAAATTTCCTATATCAGTTACTTAATCAAGAAATTTGGGAATCATCCTTGTTTGTTTTATCTGATCACCCATTTTCAGCTTGTCAGTAAGTCCTACATCCTATGCAGTGTGAATATTTGTCAAATTTGTCACTTTGACGTTCTTAGTGCCACTTATTCAGGTCTTATTCAGGCCTTCATTATGTCACTTAGGCTGTTAACATAGTACTTTACTGGCCTCTGTGGTTGTATTTCTTGGGTATATTGTTAATTGGCTTTGTGGGAAAATAGAAAAAGCCCTGATTTTGTAGTGTTTGCTGATTGCCATGGTGTAAATACTCTCACCATCGTAGATTTTAAGATATCTGTGTGAAAGGTCAACTGGCTCAGAGAATTCCTGAAAATTTAACAGTCAGTGCTCAAGAGCCGGAAGAGGCAACTTCAGCACATTGCTGTGTGACTAATCCTTTTTCCATCATCCTCTATACAGCTGCCAGGATTATTGTTTTGGAACATAAAGTTGATAGTGCAGTTTCTTGGCTTAAACGAGATATGGTTAAACATTTTGAATGTCTTACAAACCTCTTTTCAAACTGCCCTCCAACCTTTGGAATCACATCTGTCATTCTTTACCATTTCTGCCCAATATACACGTGCTACGATCTAGACACACTGAAATCAGTATTCCCCTTATTTCTCAAAATATGCCATGGCATTTGCCACTGCTGAGCCTTCCCTTTGCTTGGAAGCGCTTTTTTTCATTTGTCTGGCTGACAGGATTCTTAGTTCTGAGAAGCACTTGGCAAATTAGAAGGAAATGTGGTTCTCAGACTTAAAAGTAGCCAAGTAGCAGTTTCCTTCTTTCATTCCACTACATTTTAAGAGTAATCAAGAGTATGAGACTTTATTTTTGTTGTTGTTGTTACCAGAATGATACTATCAGCTGATGTATAGATTTGTTAATTCATGGAACGTGCCATGTGTCTGGTATTGTTCAGACACTGAAGATGAGTTAGCAAACAAAACAAAGACCTTCTTTCCCTCTTGGAGCATACATTATAGCGGATGTAGACAATTAGGTTTTCTTATAAGTACTCTATTTTGCTTGTTTCATCATCTCTCCGAAGGCAGCTTTAATTGTATCTACTATATCATTAGGAGATTTGGTACATGGTTACCATGAGCTCCCTTCTGGGTATCTATTTTTAACTTTCAATTCTCTTAATTTTTCTTTCATCCATAGATTTGTGGATTTCTATATTGAGGGATATCTTTTTAACACCTAGAATTACTTCTGTTTTCTGTCTATTAGGGGCCTATTTTAAACAACTTTTCTTTCCGTTAACATATTTCACTCATAAATCCTAAATTTCAGTAACACCTATAAATTTATATTTCCTATTGTTACTAAAATTCCAAATTCACTTTGCTGTAACAGTATTTGTGTATTGATCTAGAGATATCTGAGGCCATAAATATTTTATATATATAGCCAATTTTCCTGTTGTCTTTTCACTGGCAATGATCTTGTTGTGTTGCATTAATAGTTATAGCTAGTAGGTTTTTTTTTGTTTTTTGGTTTTTTTTGAGATAGAGTCTCGCTCTGTTACCCAGGCTGGAGTGCAATGGCACAATCTCGGCTCACTGCAACCTGTCTCCCGAGTTCAAGCTATTCTTCTGCTTCAGCCTGCCGAGTAGCTGGGATTACAGGCACCTGCCATCATGCCCAGCTAATTTTTGTATTTTTGTAGAGACGGGGTTTCACCATGTTGGACAGGCTGGTCTTGAACACCTGACCTCAGGTGATCCACCCGCCTCAGCCTCCCAAAGTGCTGGGATTACAGGCGTGAGCCACTGCGCCTGGCCAGTAGTTATGTTTTTAATCTCTTTCTCAATGTTATACTTCTTGTTGGGTCATGATAAAAGTAAGCATTAAGCAGTGTAGTGGGGTGGTTCAGAGTATGGGATCAAAATATGTTAATTATGATTATCATTGTTCTGTTGTTTAATAACTGGTTTAGTACAGGGTAATTAAGGACTTTTCTTTATTTTTTCCCCAATCCAGAGTGTTATAGTGACTTTTTAAACGAAGACTTTGATGTAAAGACTTACACTTCTCAATCTATTCATCAAGCTGTAATTGCTGAACAACTAGCAAAACTTGCCCAAGGAATCAGTCAGTTGGACAAAGAACTACACTTACAGGTAATTCTGATTTTCAGGGTCCCTATGGATATTTAGCCTAAAGTGATAATTTAGCATTTTTGTAATCTTATTAAATACAAATGCATATTTACATGAAGAAGTGCATACTTACCAGTGTGACTTATTTTTCAAAGTAAATTTTTGAAATTTTCTGTAAACCACTTTTTGTTTGTTAAAAAACTAATATACCACCTCACCAAAGCCTTTCATTCATACTTCCTGTTCACCACCTTAACTGCTGTGCAACGAATTTAGTGGGCAAAAAATAGGATGTGTTCGATAAAGATAATAGAAAATGGAATTTTGGAAGTAAAACAATGTGAATAAGAAAAAATTGGGATGTTACATTGGCAATTCATACTTTATAAGCACAAAATGTACCATTTGCTGAAATTACAGAAAGTTGATAAATGTTATTCTGAGTAGGATACAATATGAGAAGTTAGGAGACGGGTCCTACTTTTAGCTATGCTGTTAACTGACTTTAATCTCACTTAATGTCTTTAAGTCTAGCTTTTTTGTTTGTTTTTTAATCTATCAGATGGGTTGGAGTAAGCAAGAGGAAGAGGAGACTGTAGTAGATAACTTTGAAGATTCCTTCCTCTCCTAAAATTGTGTAATTTTTATAGGGCGATTTTATGGTATAATTTCTAGTGTTGCCTTTGATAGAGTAGGTATTTAATACATATTTAAATGAATGAACATATGTATGAAACATCAATCGTTTACCAGGAAACATAGATTTGGTATAACCTGAGACATATCCACTTGATTTTTTTGTGTGTCTTAGTTTCTTTGAGTGGCTTAGATAGGACTGGGATGACTTCTAAGGTCATTTTAACTCTAAAAGTCTGATTATATATAATTTGATTTCAATCTTTATTGGCAGATACTTAGAAAACACGTTTAGGCCAGGCGTAGTGGCTCATGCCTGTAACCCCAGCACTTTGGGAGGTCAAGGTGGGAGGATCACGAGGTCAGGAGTTCCAGACCAGCCTGGCCAACAGGCACTACCCCATCTCTACTAAAAATACAAAAATTAACTGGGCGTGGTGGCGGGTGCCTGTAATCCCAGCTACTAGGGAGGCTGAAGCAGGAGAATCACTTCAACCTGGGAGGTGGAGCTTGCAGTGAGCCGAGATCGTGCCGTTGCACTCAAGCCTGGGCAACAACAGCAAGACTCTGTCTCAAAAAAGAAAGAGAGAGAGAGAGAGAGAGAGAGAGAGAGAGAAGTTATAGTAGCCTAGGATGTGAAGTAGAGGAAGTCTGGGAGTCTCAGTAGTCTATATCAGTGAGATGTCTAAAACTGTAAAATATTTACTATTAGGGTTTAGTGCAGGAACTAGAAATCACTCTAAGAAAGACACTTCATACAGAGAGTTTGGATACTTATAAAATTGTTGGGTGAATAGCTAGTGGACTGAGTTGAAGGAATTACCACAGATACAATACAGAGGCCTGGAAGTACCTGTTCTTACCTTCCATGCCAGTGCTAAAATTCTGCTTCTAGATACCTGATGACTAAATACTGGAGTGGTCAATGTGGTTCTCTTAACTGTGTCTAAATTCTCAGGTCTCAGAACCTTTATTACTAGCTGAAACAGTAAGCTTTCCTCTCTCTCTTTCTCTTTTTTTTTTTGAGACAGAGTCTTGCTCTGTCACCCAGGCTGGAGTACAGTGGTGCAATCTTGGCTCACTGCAACCTCTGTCTCCCGGGTTCAAGTGATTCTTTTGCCTCAGCTTCACAAGTAGCTGGGACTACATGCGTGCACCACCACACGTGGCTAATTTTTTTGTATTTTTAGTAGAGACAGGATTTCACGATGTTGGCCAGGCTGGTCTCAAACTCCTGACCTCAAATGAGTCACCCACCTCGGCCTCCCAAAGTGCTGGGATTACAGGTGTGAGCCACCGTGCCTGGCCTAGCTTTCCTCTCTCTTGTCTTCCACAACTCTTGGAAAAATCATTTAATTGGTTGCAAGGGAGTCTATGAAACTATAGTTTCAGGCTTTTTAACCTTACCAAAGTATTACTAGTGATAAAAGAGAATAGATAATTTTAAGAAAGTTTGTCTTGTTAAGATGGACATATTGAGGACTGTATCCGTAGACTGGGAAAAATTTGGACATCTTCTGGGAACCTTACAAGTAACAGACTGAGATGACCAAGGGTAATACTTTGAGTAGATACGAGAGAAAGATACTTGACAGAATGACAGTGATATCTGAAACAGGACAAAGTGGAGGATTTAGGGGTTCCAGTGAATTAATCTTTGGTGATTAAGAACTTCAGTCAGCAACCTAGACATGAAACTTCATATTCATTGGAATAAAAGGCACACAATAATAAGGATTCCTGCATTATTCTAAAGATTTGAATGATTTCTTGATGTTTCTGGGAATCTCTTGCATGTGGCCTTTAACTTGTAACCTTCTTGGTTTTTTTGTTCTGGCCATCTGCAGTGCCCTAATTTTCATAAAAGTATCAAACATCTATAGGGAAAAGGATTTGCTGTGGGTGTGTGACACTGGGAAACTGGAAGCAGAGAGATGTTCAGGTATAGGTGAGCACTGAGTGCTGTATCTTTCCAGAGTAGGATGTGGCCTTGGTGGTGCTGAATCAAATTCAAGAACAAAGAGAACCTGATGTTTGAAAATATTCTTTAAAGGGAAAACATAGTAATGTTGTGGCAACAATGAGCTGGTTTTGTACATTTTTTGGCACAACTCCACTTGTGCATTTCATTAAGATAGCAAGGGGCTTACCTGAATGTTTGTGTTCCCCTAACATTCATATGTTGAAACTTAATCTCCAATATGATAGTATTAAAAGCTAGGGGCTCTGGGAGGTGATTAGTGCCCTTCTAAGAGAGGCCCGAGGAAGCTTGTTTGCCCCTTCCACCATGTGAAGATAGATACAAGGTACCATCTATGAGGAATGGGTTCTCACCAGATGCTGAATTTGCCAGTGCCTTGTTGTTGGATTTCCCAACCCCTAGAACTGTGAGCAATAAAAATTTCTTCTGTTTGTAAATTACCCAGTCTAAGATATTTTGTGTTTGTAGTCCAAACAGACTAAGACAGGGCTAAGAAAAGGCTTTAACTCCTCTTGCTCTGTGTTGAACTGTAAATGTATGTGTGTTCCTACTTATAACTCATCTCAGACACACCTTAAAAACCTGTGTTTTTTCTTTTGTATTTGTATTTGCCTCATTTCTACTCCAAGCGAGACCTTCCATTCTACATTGTGGTTACAAGGAAAAATATCTAACAGAGCAAAAGCTAATCATTTGTTTTTGATTTTCAGGTTGTTGCGAGACATGAAGATTTACTGGCACAAGCAACTGGGATTGAGTCGTTGGAAGGTATATTTCTATTAACTGCTAGAGATTATGTAGGACTAGACCAGGGATTGGCAAGCTTTGGCAAGCTACTTTGGATGGGAAGTATTTTAGACTTTGCCAGCCACATAGTCTCTGTTGCAACTACTAAACTCTGCCATTGTAGAGTGAAAGTAGCCAGATAATATGAAAACAAATGTGTGTGGCTATGTTTCAGTAAAACTTTAGTAAAACTTTGCTGGCCCCTGAGCTACATGGTCTGGGTTCAAATCCTTGTTTTACTACTTACTAGGTGTTTGACTTTGGGCAAGTTAGTTAACCCTTCTCTGCCTCAGTTTTCCTATTTGTAAAAGAGTATAGTATGTACTAACATAGCATTATTCTGAGGATTAAATGAATTAGCAAGATACTTAGAACAATGCCTGCACATATTTAGTGCACCTGTGTTAGTTAATTAAAACAATAAAAACATCAACAATACCAGAGTGGGTAGTACTGGAAGGAGGCTGGAATTTTTTTCTTATTTTTGCCTTTCTTGGAGCCTTTTCTGCAACTCTTTTTAATGAAAGTATAGTCGAATAATAATTGGATTTTTATTTTTACAAATCTGCTTATTTTTGTTTGACTAAATATTTTATGAATTTTTCATTCCCTCTTGATTAAACTACATCTCATAAATATGAATTGTTACTATTGTGTTTTACATTATTGTGATTACTATTTTTAATCATTGTACATCAAAATAAAGATAAGTGGTTTTTCCCTATGTTGATCACATTATTGAGAGAGGATATTGTTTTCTGTGATGTAATATTCTGTAATGCTTCCCCCAGTATTTCTTATGTACCAAAAGATATTAACTTATTCTCAGCATGTACAGTATTTCTAAGATACCCTGATGAAGAACTTAATATTTTTGGAAATAGTTGTTTGAAATCTGGAATACATATCTGACTAGGTTCTTAGGAAAATTAAGAAGCTCTAAGTACTGATTGACTTAGTACTGGAAATTAATTATTATTTTTAGTCATTTCAACTTTTATTTTAGATCCAGGGGGTATATGTGTAGGTTTGTACCTGAGAATATTGTATAATGCTGAGGTTTGGGATACAAATGATCCTGTCACCCAGGTAGTGTGCATAGTACCCAACAGTTAGGTACTCCCTCCTCTAGTAGTCCCTATTGTCTATTGTTGTCATCTTCAAGTCTATGAGTACCCAATGTTTAGCTCCCACTAATAAGTGAGACTGTGTGGTATTTGATTTTTCTCTTCCTGCCTTAATTTGCTTAGGATAATGACCTTCAGTTCTATCCATATTACTGTATAGGACATGATTTCATTCTTTTTTTAAGGCTGTGTGGTATCCATGGTATATATGTACCATGTTTTTAAAATCTAATTCACTGTGGATGGGCACCTAGGTTGATTCTATGTCTTTGTTATTGTGAATAGTGCTGCGATGAACATATGAGTGCATGTGTCTTTATGGTGGAACAATTTATTTTCTTTTGAATGTATATTCAGTAACAGGATTGCTGGGTCGAATAGTAGTTCTGAGTTATTTGAGAAATTGTCAAACTTCTTTCCGCGGTGGCTGTACCTTCCCACCTAGAGCATATAAGCATTCCTTTTTCTCAGCAGCCTCACCATCATCTGTTGTTTTTTGACTTTTTAATAATAGTCATTCTGAATGGTGTGAGATGGTATCTCATTGTGGTTTTGATTTCTCTGAGGATTGGTGATGTTGAGCATTTTTTTAATGTGTGTGTTGCCTGCATGTATGCCTTCTTTTGAGAAATGTGTCTTTTTGTCTTTTGCCCACTTTTTAATGGAGTTGTGTTTTTGCTTGTTGAATTAAGTTTCTTATAAATTCTGAATATTTGACCTTTGTCAGATGCATAGTTTGCAAACATTTTCACCTGTTCTGTAGGTTGTCTGTTTATTCTATTGATAGTTTTTTTGGTTGTGCAGAAGCTCACTAGTTTTAATTATGTGTTTAAATCTCATAATATTTTTATACATTTCTGAGAGCAAGTAATACTTTAATGGCAATTTTTAAAACATGCTAGTTTTTTATTTATAAGGATGGCATGGTAGTACATTGAGTGTATATAGGTCTAGATGAATCACCACAACAGAAATATTTCTCACTGTGGCTGTTAAATATGTGTTCTAGTTCTTTAATGTGCTTGTTTTTCCCAGGATGTTCTTCAAAGATTAAAATATTTGAAATACACTGCTAGACTGAATTAGAATGATTATGTCTTGTACAAGTGTGTAGAGTACAAAGGTTGGCTACTTTATTCCTATGATTATCTCAGAATATTCACTAGATTATTTGAACATAAAATATTGAAGTGTAGGCCAGGGTGCAGTGGCTCACGCCTGTAATCCCAGCACTCTGGGAGGCCAGGGTGGGAGGTTCACTTGATCCTGGAATTCAAGAGCAGCCTGGGCAACATAATGAGACTCTATCTCTATAAAAAATAAAACATTAGGTTGGCATGGTGGTGCATGCTTCTAGTCCCAGCTACTTGGGAGGCTGATGTAGGAGGATTGCTTGAGCCAAGGAGGTTGAGGCTGCAGTGAGCTGTGATTGTGTCCCTGCCCTCCAGGCTGGGTGACAGAGCAAACCCTAGACCCTGTCTCAGAAAATAAATAAAATAAAAAACTTTAAGTGTGAATTGCTTAGTATTCATTTTAGCATGATGTGTCTTTCTAAGTATTTACTAGAATGTTATTTTGAGATGCTGAAAAATAAGTGTGGTGTATATACATATTAGAAAAATTGAATATTATTTTAGCATCTACTTCATCTGCTTTATTCTCCTAAATATGTAAAATTTTTTACCATGTAAGTAGTTTGGAGGTATGTTTAAGCCTATTTTATTTAAAAATGTTCTTTTTTAAAATATTCTTCCAAATATTACTTTGAGAATTTGCTAGGTTTCAGAAAGCTATAGCAATAGAGTTTTTGTTTTCATGGAATTTTGAGAAATATTTATTAAGCTTGTAATATAAAAAGAGGTAGCCTCCCATCCTGGCTAACATGGTGAAACCCTGTCTCTACTAAAAATACAAATAATTAGCTGGGCGTGGTGGTGGGCGCCTATAGTCCCAGCTACTTGGGAAGTTGAGGCAGGAGAATGGCGTGAACCTGGGAGGCGGAGCTTGCAGTGAGCTGAGATCGCGCCACTGCACTCCAACCTGGGCAACAGAGCGAGACTCCGTCTCAGAAAAAAAAAAAAAGTAGCCTCATTCATTTATTTTTTCATTCAGGCCATCAAATAGTAATTAAGAACTTGTTAAGTACTAGGCACATGTGAACGATAGACAAAGTCACTGTCCTTTTGGAACTATGTTCTGGTCCTGGAGGTAGATTGAAAAAAAAAGTACGGATAGAAAACAGGGCTGGGCATGGTGGATCATGCCTGTAATCCCAGCTACTTGTATGCTGAGGCATGAGAATTGCTTGAACCTGGGAGGCAGAGGTTGCAGTGAGCTGAGATCATGCCACTGCACCCCAGCATGGGCAATAGAGTTAGACTGTATCTCAGAAAACAGAAAGAAAAATTTTATTTGTAAATTCTGCAGAGAAATGAAACAGGTGATGGGGATGGATGAAGGCGAGGGAAGGCCTTTTTGAGAAGATGACATTTGAGTCAAGATCTAAGATAAGGAGGAGCCATCACGGGAAGATTTGGAGAGAAGACTGAACAATAAATGGGAAAGCAGGAATTAACTTGCCATGTTTGAGGGGCAGAAAGTAGCCCAGAATAGTGAAGGAGGGAGAGAATCGTAGATGAGGTTCTTGGGAAGGAATTTGGATTTAATTCTAAATGCAGTGGTAAACCATTGGAAGAGTTTTTTGTTTTTTGTTTTTGTTTTTTTTTTTTGTTTTGAGACGGAGTCTTGCTCTGTCTCCCAGGCTGGAGTACAGTGGCCAGATCTCGGCTCACTGCAAGCTCCGCCTCCCGGGTTCACGCCATTCTCCTGCCTCAGCCTCCTGAGTAGCTGGGACTACAGGTGCCCGCCACCTCGCTCGGCTAGTTTTTCGTATTTTTAGTAGAGACGGGGTTTCACCATGTTAGTCAGGATGGTCTCGATCTCCTGACCTCGTGATCCGCCCGTCTCGGCCTCCCAAAGTGCTGGGATTACAGTCTTGAGCCACCGCACCTGGCCAACCATTGGAAGAGTTTAATCAGGTTATTGTATGATGAGATTAATACTCTGAATAGTTTACTCTGATAGCTCTATAGAAAAAGGCAATGGTGGAAGCTTCCAAACTAGTGTCCCTGATATTAGAATAGTTTAAGTTGATGATGCCTTGGATTAGAGGGGTGGCAGATGGAGTAAAATGTAGGCAAAGCTGATAGGATTTGTTGATGGCAGATGAAAGAGCTGATGGAAAAAAGTCACCATGAGTTATTCCTAGGATTTTGGTCTCAAAAATTGGATAGATAGATGATGGTATGAGTAATGGAGATGTCATAGCCTGGAGAGAAGTGTGATTTTTGATGGGTTGCAAGGTAGGGCATAAACTATCTTGGGTATCTTAAATTTGATGTAACAGTAGGAAGAGAGAGAAAGAGGGCAGAGAGATAGGGAATGAGAACATAGGCAGATATATAAAGAAAATCTTTTTACATAGATATATGTGTATACGTCTGTATATGTGTGTGTGTGTATAAAATCAGTATTTTATTGAACAGAGCTATTTAAAACTTTGGAGTTGAATGAAATTCCTGAAAGATTGTAGATGGAGAAGAGCAGATGGCTGAGGATCACATCTTGGGGTACTCCAGCACATGTAGAGGTCTGCCAGAGGAGAAGTGGGAACAACTAATGAGATAATAGGAGACCCAGGAAGTGTGTTGATTTGAAAGCCTAGACAAAAAAATGTTTCAGAAAGGGAGTAGTCAACTGCTGTGAATTTCTGAGAGCTTGAACAAGGTTAAGACAGAACTAACAATAGAATTTGGCAACTGGTAGATTTCTGGTGACCTTGATAAGATCTGTTTTGGTGGAGTATGGGTGGAAACCCATTGAGACTGGGTTGTGGAGAGAATATGATGTAAGAAAATGGTTATAAGTAACGGCAGTTTATTCTTGGCAGTTTGTGGTGAATACACCACAAAACCAGCGCAAAAGTGGGAATCTTTGGTTCAGAGAGGATTCTGTTGGACTAAACTGTGTTATTATACTTGTATGCTGATAGGAATGTTTATTTGTTCTAACATTACTTCACTTAAAATATGACGACATGTCTATACTTAAATTTAGCTATTACTATGCTTTCAAAACAACTATGCCAGTTGGATATAGAAACTGAATTTTAAAGAATGGCCTTCAAAATAATTAAATATCTGTACTAATTGAAAGCCTAAATAATAATATTTAAGCTTGATCTTCCTGAAAATATTTTTCCAATTTTGTGAAAATTTCCTCATGTTGTAAGCCTAGAGAGTTGTAGATTAAGCTGTGGGCTATAGTTTTAATATAGGAGTGATGGGGCAAAGGGGATATCATGGAGGATCAGTCATACTTTTTTGGTAATGTATTAAAATATACGTAACATAAAATTTATCGTTTTTAGCATTTTAAAGCATACAATTCAGTGGCGTTAAGTACATTTACAGTGTTGTGCGACCATCCTCACTATCTAGGTCCAGAACTTTTCCATCACCCCAAATGGAAACCCCACATCCATTAAGCAGTCAGTTTCCATTCCCTGTCAGGCTTCTTTTGTGAGGCAAAGATTGGAGGGGGAGACCAGTTACAGGCTTTTACAGCAGTGTGGGTAAAAGATATTGGTTGCTTGGATTAGGATGGTGACAGAAAAAGTTAAAATTATATATGCATGTATTTTCTTTTAATTAAACTTTTTACCCAGTTGGATGCCCTGTAAATTTGTAAAGCCAATGTAAGCTTATGTTTTCCTAGGTGTTCTTCAGATGATGCAGACGAGAATTGGGGCTTTACAGGGAGCTGTTGATAGGTACTGTTCTTAATTTTATAAATAAATGAAATGGGAATATTTTTATCCATTGATATTTTGAAAATGATTTTATTCTGACTCCTCTCTTTTCTTTTTCTTTAGGATAAAAGCAAAAATTGTTGAACCATACAATAAGATAGTTGCCCGTACTGCACAACTAGCAAGACTTCAGGTAGTTTCTTACTTTTGTTTCTTTAGACCTTATTATTCATTTTGTTTTCATAAGTGGACAAAATTGAAGAGTATGAGTTTGGAAGAAGTAAGAGAATGGGAACAGAAGATAAGAGAAAAGGAGAAAACAATACTAAAAAGCCTTAAGATGTCTAGCTCAAAAAATACAAATCTAAAGTGAAATATTTTCACTGTCATTGCAGTATATAATTGTTTATTAACTTATATCTTCTTCAATTTCTTTCATCAATGTTTTTTACCTTTCAGTGTATAGATGCTTCACCTCCTTGGTTAAATTTATTTCTAACTTTTTTTTTTTGTAGCTCTTGTAAATGGGAAATGGGATTGTTTTTCTAATTATTTCTTTGGATAGTTCGTTGTTAGTGTATAGAAATGCTACTGATTTTGTATGTTAATTTTGTATCCTCTGACTTTACTGTATGCATTTTTTCTAGCACTCTTTTGATGGAGTTTTTAGGGTCCTTTATCTACTTTTCTATCTAAAGGATCATGCTGTCTGCAAACAGGGACAATTTTACTTCCCTTCAGGTTTGGGTGCCTTTTATTTCTCTCTTGCCTAATGGCACTGGCCAGGACTTCCAGTGGCTATGTTGATGAATAGTAGTGGTGAGAGTGTGCATGCTTGTCTTGTTCCTGATCTTAGAGGAAAAGCTTTCAACTTTTCACTGTTGATTATCATGTTAGTTGTGGGCTTGTCGTATATGGCCTCTATTGTGTTGAGGTACATTCCTTCTATAACAGTTTTTTTTGAGTTTTTAACATGATGTGTTGTTGAATTTTACCAAGTACCTTTTCTGCGTCTATCAAAATGGTATGGTTTTTGCCTTTCATTCTGTTAATGTGGTATATCATTTATTGATTTGCACATGTTGAACCATCTCTGCACCCCAGAGATAAACCTCACTTGATCATGGGGCGTGATTATTCTAATGTGCTACTGAATTCGATTGGCTAGTATTTTGTTGAAGATTTTGCATCTGTGTTGATCAGGAATACTGACCTGTAATTTTCTTTTCCTGTAGTGTCTTTGGCGTTGACAGAAGGGTAATATTGGCCTGATAAAATGAATTTAGAAATATGTTTCCATCTTTGGTTTTTTGGGGAGAGTTTTAGAAGGATTGGTATTAGTTTTTCTTTAAATGGTTGGTAGAATTCAACAGTAAAACCATCAAGTCCTGGGCTTTTCTTTGTTAGGAGACTTTTTATTACTGATTTAATCTGTGTACTCTCTATTGATCTGTTAAGATTTTATTTCTTTATGATTCAATTTTGGTAAGTTGTATATGTCTAGAAATGTATCAGTTTCTTCTAAGTTATCTGATTTGTTGTCATATAATTGTTCATGGTAGTTTCTTATAATTCTTTATATTTTTGTAATATCAATTATAATGTTTTCTTTTTCATTTCTGGCTTTATTTGAGACTTCTTTTTTTTCTTAGTCTAGCTAAAGTTTTATTGATTTTATTTATCTTTTCAAAACACCAACTCTTATAGCAAGGCATGGTGACATGCCTGTAGTCCCAGCTACTCGGGAGGCTGAGATGGGAGAACTGCTTGAGTCTGGGAGGTAGAAGTTGCAGTGAGCCGAGATTGCACCATTGTACTGGAGCCTGGGCAACAGAGCAAGACCTTGTCTCAAAAAAAAAAAAAAAAACCCAAAACACAACTCTTGGTTTTATTAATCTTTATTGTTTCCTAGTCTATATTTAATTTATTTCTGCCCTGATCTTTATTATTTTCTTCCTTCTACTAACTTTGGGCTTTGTTTGTTCTTTTGCTCGTTCTTGAAGTTTAATGTTAGGTTATTTATTTGATATCTTTTTTGATGTAGACATTTATTGCTATAAACTTTCTTCTTAGTACTGCTTTTGCTGCATCCCATAACTTTCGGTATATTGTGTCATTTGTCTCAAGATATTTTAAAATTTATCTTTTAATTTCTTTTTTGATCCATTGGTTGCTCATAAGCATGTTTTTTTTTTTTTTTTTTTTTTTTTTGAGAATTTTTTTGGTGAATTTTTCAAAATCCATCCTTTATTGATTTCTAGTTTAATACCATTGTGGTTGGAAAAGATATTTGATATGATCACAGTCTTCTTAAGTTTGTTAAGCCTTATTTTCTGGTCTAACATATGATCTATCCTGAAAAAAGTTTCATGTGCATTTAAGAAGAACATGTATTCTGCCACTATTGGATGCAATGTTCTGTATTTGTCTGTTCGGTTTGTTTGGTCTAGAGTGTAGTTAAAGTCTGTTGTTTCGATATTGATTTGTTGGTTTTTTTCTTTCTTTTTTTTTGAGATGGAGTCTCACTGTGTCACCCAACCTGGAGTGCAGTGGCCTGATCTCTGCTCACTGCAGCCTCCGCCTCACAGGTTCAAGCCATTCTCCTGCCTCAGCCTCCCGAGTAGCTGGGATTACAGGTGCCCGCCACCACGCCTGGCTAATTTTTGTATTTTTAGTAGAGATGGCATTTCACTGTGTTGGCCAGGCTGGTCTCGAACTCCTGACCTCGGGTGATCTGCCTGCCTTGGCCTCCCCATGTGCTAGGATTACAAGTGTGAGCCACTGCGCCCGGCCTATTTTCTTTCAGCACTTTGAATAGATCATCCCTGTCTCTCCTGGCTTATAAGATTTCTACTGAGAAATCTGTTCATAGCCGTCTTGGGATTCCTTTGTATGTGATGTGCTTCTTTTCTCTTGCTGCTTTCAAGATCCTCTCTGTTTTTGATTTTTTACAATTTGATTGTAATATATCTTGGGGTAGTCTTGTTTACACTGAATCTGATTGGAGGTCTTTGAGCTTCCTATACCTGGATATTTTTTATCTTTCCACAGATTTGGGGAGTTTTTGTTATTATTAATTTATTAATTTATTTTTGAGACGGAGTCTCGGTCTGTAGCCCAGGCTGGAGTGCAGTGGTGCGATCTCGGCTCACTGCAAGCTCCTCTTTCCGGGTTCATGCCTTTCTCCTGAGTAGCTGGGACTACAGGCGCCCACCACCGCGCCTGGCTAATTTTTTGTATTTTTAGTAGAGACGGGCTTTCACCGTGGTCTCAATCTCCTGACCCTGTGATCTGCCCGCCTCGGCCTCCCAAAGTGCTGGGATTACAGGCATGAGCCACCACACCCGGCCTGTTGTTATTTTTTAAAATAAACTTTCTTCTCTCTCTGCTCCTTCTGGGACACACATGATATGTAAATTGGATTGCTTGATGGCATCTCGTAATTCTCAAAGGCTTTCCTTACTCTTTTTCTTTTTTCTTTTTGTTCCTCAGGCTGGATCATTTCGAATAACCCCTTTTCAAGCACACTGATTCTTTTGTGTGATTGAATCTATTGTTGAAGCTTTCTTTGGAATTTTTTTAGTTCAGTCGTTGTGTTCTTTAGCTCCAGAATTTCAGTTTGGTTCATTTTTGTGGTTTCTGTGTCTTTGTTGAACTTCCCATTTTGTTTGCTTATTGTTTTCCTGATTTTGTGTACTTGTCTAGTTGTATTCTCTTGTAGTTCATGGAGTTTTTAAAAGATGGTTATTTTGAATTATTTGTCAGGCAGTTCATAAACCTCAATTTCTTTAATGTTTGTTCCTTTGGTGGTATTATGTTTCCCTGATTGTGATTCTTGTTGCCTTGTATTGGTGCCTGCACATTTGTAGAAGTAGGAACTACTCCACTCTTTGCAGACTGGCTTTGGCTGGGAAAGTTCTTCACCAATTAGCCTGACCAGAGATTCTAGGCAAGCTTTCTGGTGTGGTCTGTGAGCAGGCTTACTGCTGGTGTCTTCAGGCAGGCTGTTGTGGTACCTAGGTTAGCAGGTGCACAGGTCTGGTGCTTGGGTCCATGAGGTTTGGTCTGCAGACTATATTTACTGGGGAAAATGTGGGTCATGAGTTTGCTGGAGCAGACTTAGATCCAGGGTTCACAGTGCCAAGCTGGCCCCCTGTGGAATGGACCTATTCGGGGCCTACTCCACAGCAGCTGGTCTGAAGCCTAGTCCCTTGGGAGCTGACCTGGCACTGGGACTGGCCTTGAGCTTGAATCTGCGGGAGCCAACCAGTTGCTGGAATGGGCCTGGCACCTGGGACCGTGGGAATGGGCCTGGAACCTGAGTCCGCAATGCCTGGCTTTCACTGTCTCCTGGGACCATGGGGGTGGGCTTGGAGCCTGTGAGTCAGGCCTGGGTCCTGGGTTTACCAGGGTTAGCCTGGAGCTTGGGTTTGCGAGGGTGGTCCTGGAGCCTTGGTCTGCTGAAGTAAGCCTGGGCTCTGCATCCACTGAAGGCTGGGGTCTGTGGATGCTTGCTTTGTGCCTAGAGCCATGAGGGTCTGTCTAGAGGCTGGGTGAGAGTGCTGGCCTGGAGACCGGGCCACTGAGACAGGTGTGAGTCATCTGGTCTTGGGAGCCGGCCTGGCACTGGGTTCTGCGATAAGCCTGGACCCTGGGTTTGCCAGAGGAGGCTGGGTTCTGCTGGGATGGATCTGGACCCTGGGCCTGCCCGAAGAGCCTGGACTTTGTGTCTGTTGGAGTGTGGGGCCGCAGGGGCTGACTTGGAATGTGGACCCGTAGGGCAGGCTTGGAGCCTGTGTCCGTGGGTGCTGGCCTGGTGTCTGAGGCCACAGGTGCCAACCTGATGCTGGGGCAGATCTGGTGTTTGGGGCCACGTGGGCTGCTCTGGAGCATGAGGCTTTAGTGGCTGACCTGGTGCTGGAAGTCTGTGTGCTAACCTGGCACTAGGGCTAGCCTGACATCTTGGGCTATGCAGGGTTGCCTGGTGCTGGGTTGGGCCTGGAGCCTGAGTTGGGATTAGCCTGAAGCTGAGGGCTGGTCTGGGACCTGGGGTCACTGGGACCAGCCTGGTAGTGGTGTAGTCTGGAAGTACTGGCCTGGAGTCGGGCAGGGGCAACCTGCCCAGCACGATTTTAATGGGGCAGGCCTAGTGTTAGGGACTGAGGCAAAGTCCAGTGCTCAATTCCTTCTCTTTTCTCTGCTCAACGAGCATCTGTCTCCTTGCTAGCTGGCTTGTATTGGGGGATACAGATAATGTGACACTGTCCTTCCTACTCTCTTTAGTGTGTCTCTTTTTATTTCTGTGCTATATTCAGGTGCTATAATGTCTCACCTGGTTTAACTTTTGTGAAGATAATTTGGATAGTGGTTCAAGTTAATGTGTCTGCAAGCTGGAGTCCTGGAAAGTCTTCCTCTACCATCTTACTAATGTCACTCATAAACATATCACATTGATTTTTGTAACTAAAAATTATGCTTTAATACCCTGTTTTTTGGAAAGTATCCTTTTTCAGATTCATCTATATTGCTTTTTTTTTTTTTTTTCTAGACAGAGTTGTGCTCTGTTGCCTAGGCTGGAGTGCAGTGGAGTGATCTTGGCTCACTGCAGCCTCCACCTCCCAGGTGGAGAATCAAGGATTCTCCTGCCTTAGCTTCCCAAGTAGCTGGGATTACAGGCACCCGCTACCACATTTGGCTATTTTTGTTGTCGTGTTTTTAGTAGAGACAGGGTTCACCATGTTGGCCAAGCTGGTCTCGAACTCCTGACCTCAAGTGTTCCACCTGCCTCGGCCTCCCAAAGTGCTGGGATTACAGGCGTGAGCCACCATGCCTGGTCTTGCTTATTGTTTTGTTTCATTTTTATTGCTGTAGAATATGTCATTATATGAATATTCTGCTTATGGACTTTGGATTGTTTCCAGATTGGGACCATTATGAATAATATGGCTGTGAAAACTTTTTCACAAATATATGTTGGCTCATGTAATACCCCTTTGTGTAAGTTATATCCTGGGAATGAGATTTCTGGGTTATAGGGTTTCTGATTTTCAACTTCATTAGATAATGCCAAACTATTTTACCAAATGGTTATACCACATATGCTATCAGTATATGAGAGTTCCTTTCAGTTTGTATCCTTGCCAACACTTAGTATTGTCAGACTTTTTAGTTTTTGCTAATATTTTAGGTATGTGGTGGTGTCTTGTTGTGGTTTTGTTTTTCTAGGAACTAATTACTAAGGAGATTGAACCTCTTGTGAGTCATCTATTACGTGTGTTTGAGATATCCCTGTGCCTACCCGTTTTTTTCTCCTCGCTCTTCTGTGTTGTTGGAGAGAAATTAAATTTATCCAGTTTTTCTTTTATGGTTAGTTCTCTTTTATGAAAAATTCTCACAAGATAACGTTCTGTACTCTGAAGTTACGAAGATATTGTATAATGTCTTCAAAAACATGTATTGTTTTGCCTCATATGTTTAGATCTATAATCTACCTGGAATTGCTTGTACATTTACTAACCTTTTTTATTAAGTATCTAATCTGCTGTTAATCCCATCCTGTGTGTTTTAAAATTTTGCCTAATATAGTTTTCTTTGTTTTTTTTTTTTTTTTTGAGATGAAGTCTTGCTGTGTTGCCTAGGCTGGAGTGCAGTGGCATGTTCTCGGCTCACTGCAACCCCGCCTCCTGGGTTCAAGCGATTCTTCTGCCTCAGCCTCCTGAGTTGCTGGGAGTATGGGCGCATACCACCATGCTCAGCTAATTTTTGTATTTTTAGTAGAGACAGGGTTTTAACATATTGGCCAGGCTGGTCTCGAACTCCTGACAGCCTCCCAAAGTGCTGGGATTACAGGTGTGAGCCACCATGCCCGGCCTATAGTTTTCATCTCTAGTATTTGTGTTTGTGTCTTTTTATATGTTCTCTTTCTGTTATGACATTTATATTTCAATTTCATTTATATACATACATACACACACACACACACATATATGTATGCTTGTTTGTTTGTTTGTTTGTTTTTTTAAGACAGGGTCTCACTCTGTTGCCCAGGCTGCAGTGCAGTGGTAAGATCTCAACCCATTGCAATCTTCGCCTCCCAGGCCCAAGCTATCCTCCCACTTCAGCCTCCTGAGTAGCTGAGACTATAGGCACGCACCACCACACTCAGCTAATTTTTGTATTTTTTGTAGAGACCAGGTTCTGTCATGCTGCCCAGGCTGGTCTTGAACTCCTGAGGTCAAGCATTCCACCTACATTGGCCTCGCAAAGTGCTGGGATGACAAGCATGAGCCACTGTGTCCATCCGACATTTATGTTTTCATTTACCTTCTTGAAGATATACATGTTTATAATTTTTTTTTTTTTTTTCCGAGACACAATCCTGCTCTGTCGTCCAGGCTGGGGTGCAGTGGCATGATCGTGGCTCGCTGTACCCTCCGCCTCCTGGGTTCAAGTGATTCTCCTGCCTAAGAAGCCTCCTAAGTATCTGGGATTATAGGCAAGTGCCACCACACCTGGCTGATTTTTTGTATTTTGAGTAGAGATGGGGTTTCACCATGTTGGCCTGGCTGGTCTTGAACTCCTGACCTCAGGTGATCCGCCTGCCTCAGCCTCCCAAAGTGCTGGGATTATAGGCGTGAGCCACTGTGCCCAGCCTATAAAATAAATTAACATTTAATTCTTTATTATTTCTAGGTTTATTTTTGTTGATTGACTTTTCTTCTTGTTATGGGTTTTATGTGTTTTGCTTCTTTACATACCTGGTAATTTTTTAATGGATATTAGAAATGTATATTTTGTGTTTAGAGTTCCTAGATTATTTAAAATTTCTTTTAAATAGTGTTGGACTTTTTTCTGGTTCACACTTAAGTTACTTGGAATCAGTTTGATCTTTTTTTCTTAATTAATTAATTAATTAATTTTTTATTTGAGACAAGGCCTTGCTCCGTCACTTGGGCTGGAGTATAGTGGGGCAGTCTTGACTCACTACAACCTCCAACTGCTGGTCTCAAGCAATCCTCCTGCTCTAGCCTCCCAAGTGCCTGGGACTACAGGCACATACTACCATGCCCAGCTAATTTTTTTTTTTTTTCATTTATTGTAGAGATGGGAGTCTCACCATGTTGCCTAGGCTGGTCTCAAACTCCTGGCCTCAAGTGATACTCCTACCTGGCCGCCCAAAATGCTGGGATTACAGGTGTGAGCCACCATTGATCTTTTTGAGATTTAGTTTTAAATCTTTGTTAGTACAGGTCCAGAACAGCCTTTAACCTAGGGCTAGTTTAGCCCTGTTTACTATTAGGTCTTTCTACTGTGGTTGGTGAGAACATGTGTGAGCTCTGTGAGTTGTTTCAGTGTTTCTTTTCCTGTGCTTCGTCTCACACATGCACAGATTGGTACTCAGAAGACTTGCAGCTATTTTTCTGCTTATCTCCACAACGTCTCTTTTTGCAGCTTCTTTTTCTCCAATTCTCTGCCCACAAACACTAGCTTTTTTGGCTTTCTTGAAGTGTAATCTCTGCTTCCCAACTTCAGAGAGACTGTCATGCTCTGTTTCCCTTCCCTTCCCTTCCCTTTGCCGTGGCCTGAAAATTGTCTACCATTGGTAATCTGAGACAATTGTTAAGCTCATTTTCTTGTTTCTCTCAAAGATCACAGACCTGCGTTTTCTGTTATGGAATTATTGTCCAATTATTCATTCCTGTTGTCCTAAAATTATTTCGTGTATTTTGTTCAGTTTTCTAGTTGTTTAAAATGGAAAGGGAAGTCTGACCCTATTCCATCATTGTTAGAAGTCACACTCATTATTAAAAATTGAGTTATAAGTTATGTACCATAAAATAATCACTTTAACATGTACAGTTTAGGAGTTTTTACTATATTCACAAGATTGTGTCTTGTGAATATAATATCTAATTATACTATAATATTATCTAATGCCAGAATATTTTCATTACCCAAAAAAGAAACTCTATGCCCATTAGCAGTTATTCCCTCTGTCCACTTCCCTACGCCAAGCTCTCAACCACTAATCTGCAGTCTTCCTTTTTGGGTTTCCCTATTCAGAACATTTAATAGAAATGGATCATTCATTATGTAGCTTTTGGCTTCTTAATGTAATATTTTCAAGGTTCATCCATATTGTAGCATGTGTCAGTACAGTAAGTTCTTATTTAATGTCATTGATAGGTTCTTAGAAACTTCAACTTTAATAAAGAACATACAGCAGGTCCATGTCATTTCGTTATAAACTGAGGAGGTAGAAAATGGGTCTTTTTTTTTTTTTTTTTTTTTTAAAATTTTTTTTTTATTATTATACTTTAAGTTGTAGGGTACATGTGCATAACGTGCAGGTTTGTTACATATGTATACTTGTGCCATGTTGGTCTGCTGCACCCATCAACTCGTCATTTACATCAGGTATAACTCCCAATGCAATCCCTCCCCCCTACCCCCTCCCCATGATAGGCCACGGTGTGTGATGTTCCCCTTCCTGAGTCCAAGTGATCTCATTGTTCAGTTCCCACCTATGAGTGAGAACATGCGGTGTTTGGTTTTCTGTTCTTGTGATAGTTTGCTAAGAATGATGGTTTCCAGCTGCCTCCATGTCCCTACAAAGGACACAAACTCATCCTTTTTTATGGCTGCATAGTATTCCATGGTGTATATGTGCCACATTTTCTTAATCCAATCTGTCACTGATGGACATTTGGGTTGATTCCAAGTCTTTGCTATTGTGAATAGTGCTGCAATAAACATACATGTGCATGTGTCTTTATAGCAGCATAATTTATAATCCTTTGGGTATATCCCCAGTAATGGGATGGCTGGGTCATATGGTACATCTAGTTCTAGATCCTTGAGGAATCGCCATACTGTTTTCCATAATGGTTGAACTAGTTTACAATCCCACCAACAGTGTAAAAGTGTTCCTATTTCTCCACATCCTCTCCAGCACCTGTTGTTTCCTGACTTTTTAATGATCGCCATTCTAACTGGTGTGAGATGGTATCTCATTGTGGTTTTGATTTGCATTTCTCTGATGGCCAGTGATGACGAGCATTTTTTCATATGTCTGTTGGCTGTATGAATGTCTTCTTTTGAGAAATGTCTGTTCATATCCTTTGCCCACTTGTTGATGGGGTTGTTTGTTTTTTTCTTGTAAATTTGTTGGAGTTCTTTGTAGGTTCTGGATATTAGCCCTTTGTCAGATGAGTAGATTGCAAAAATTTTCTCCCATTCTGTAGGTTGCCTGTTCACTCTGATGGTAGTTTCTTTTGCTGTGCAGAAGCTCTTTAGTTTAATTAGATCCCATTTGTCAATTTTAGCTTTTGCTGCCGTTGCTTTTGGTGTTTTAGACATGAAGTCTTTGCCCATGCCTATGTCCTGAATGGTACTACCTAGGTTTTCCTCTAGGATTTTTATGGTATTAGGTCTAACATTTAAGTCTCTAATCCATCTTGAATTAATTTTCGTATAAGGAGTAAGGAAAGGATCCAGTTTCAGCTTTCTACTTATGGCTAGCCAATTTTCCCAGCACCATTTATTAAATAGGGAATCCTTTCCCCATTTCTTGTTTTTCTCAGGTTTGTCAAAGATCAGATGGCTGTAGATGTGTGGTATTATTTCTGAGGACTCTGTTCTGTTCCATTGGTCTATATCTCTGTTTTGGTACCAGTACCATGCTGTTTTGGTTACTGTAGCCTTGTAGTATAGTTTGAAGTCAGGTAGCGTGATGCCTCCAGCTTTGTTCTTTTGACTTAGGATTGTCTTGGAGATGCGGGCTCTTTTTTGGTTCCATATGAACTTTAAAGCAGTTTTTTCCAATTCTGTGAAGAAACTCATTGGTAGCTTGATGGGGATGGCATTGAATCTATAAATTACCTTGGGCAGTATGGCCATTTTCACGATATTGATTCTTCCTATCCATGAGCATGGTATGTTCTTCCATTTGTTTGTGTCCTCTTTTATTTCACTGAGCAGTGGTTTGTAGTTCTCCTTGAAGAGGTCCTTTACATCTCTTGTAAGTTGGATTCCTAGGTATTTTATTCTTTTTGAAGCAATTGTGAATGGAAGTTCATTCATGATTTGGCTCTCTGTTTGTCTGTTACTGGTGTATAAGAATGCTTGTGATTTTTGCACATTAATTTTGTATCCTGAGACTTTGCTGAAGTTGCTTATGAGCTTAAGGAGATTTTGGGCTGAGACAATGGGGTTTTCTAAATATACAATCATGTCATCTGCAAACAGGGACAATTTGACTTCTTCTTTTCCTAATTGAATACCCCTGATTTCTTTCTCTTGCCTAATTGCCCTAGCCAGAACTTCCAACACTATGTTGAATAGGAGTGGTGAGAGAGGGCATCCCTGTCTTGTGCCAGTTTTCAAAGGGAATTTTTCCAGTTTTTGCCCATTCAGTATGATATTGGCTGTGGGTTTGTCATAAATAGCTCTTATGATTTTGAGGTACGTTCCATCAATACCGAATTTATTGAGCGTTTTTAGCATGAAGGGCTGTTGAATTTTGTCAAAAGCCTTTTCTGCATCTATTGAAATAATCATGTGGTTCTTGTCTTTGGTTCTGTTTATATGCTGGATTATGTTTATTGATCTTATTATACGTTGCTTTGTTGTTGTTGGTTTTTGAGACAGGGTCTTGCTCTGTCATCCAGGCTGGAGTGCAGCCTCTTGAATAGCTGAGACTACAGGCATGTACCACCATGCCCAGCTAATTTTTTTTTAAATTTTAATTTTTTTTAGACAGTGTCTCTCACTGTGTTGCCCAGGCTGGTCTCAAACTTCTGGACTCAAGTGATTCATCTTCCTCAGCCTCCCAAAGTGCTGGGATTACAGGAGTGAGCCACCCTGGTCCACTGTTTTCACTTAAAGTCAAAAGAGCCAGTTGATGATGTTTAATGAGGACTTAGGTACTTCATTCCTTTTTATGGTCAAATAATATATCATTACATGAATATATCACATTTTTGTTCATTCAGTTTGTTTATCCTTTAATCAGTTGATGAATATTTAGGTTGTTTCTACTTTTTAACTATTTTGAATAGACTGCTAAGAACAAACGTTGCATAAATAATACTTATGTGGACTTTTTTTTTCAATTCTTGGGTATACACCTAGAACATATTATGCTAGGTTATATGCTAACTCTATGTTTAACATTTTGAGGATTGCCAAACTATTTCCAAGGCAACTGTACTGTTTTCCATTGTTACCAACAATGTATGAAGATTCTAATTTCTCTACTTTTTAAGTATATTGCCATCTTATTGAAGTGGCATCATTGTGTTGAGTAAATACCCGAGATTCATTGTCTTACAGCCACAGAAAACTAGGACGCAGACACACAAATAGTGAGATTCAGAGTGGAAGTTTAATAGGTGAAAGAAAGAGAAGAGCTCTCTCTGCTGCAGAGAGAGGGTTCCTGGAGAACTGGGTTGCCACTTTTATGGTGAAATGCAGTGGGTTTTATAGATGAGCTTGAGGAGGCAGTGTCTGATTTACATAGGGCATGAAAGATTGGTTGGACCAGGTGTGCTATTTGCATAAGGTGCGAAAAACTAGTTAGGGCTGGGTGTGCCACTTGTATAGCATGTGAAAAAGCTGGCCACCCCACCCTAATCTTTTATTATGCAGATGGGTTCTCTGGCTGGCTGGTGCCATGTTGCCTGCATCTTTACATGTGGTGACAAAGAAAACCAAAGATGGAGCCTTCATGTTGGACATACTTGGCTTCCAGGTAGCCCTTTTCTATTGACACAGCTGCTGGCATTCACCTGTTCAATTTCCAGCTTGCATATCTATGTCTGCAGCTCGATTTTTCAGGCTGCTCTTTGTTAGAAAAGAAATAATTTGGGGGCTGCTTTTCATTTAAAAGGAAATTCTGCCAAGTACTCTGTTGCCATTATTATCTGCCTAAATAATTTCTGTCTCCTGTATCATTATTGGGTATGAAGTGGTATCTCATTATCATTTTGATTTGCATTTTCCTAATGGCTAATGATATTGAGCATCTTCTGTGGTGCCTTTTGGCTATTTATCTGTCTTCCTTGGTGACATGTCTATTCAAATCCTTTGCCCTTTTTTTTTCTTTATTTATTTTTTTAAATTATACTTTAAGTTCTGGGATACATTTGCAGAACATGCAGGTTTGTTACATAGATATACATGTGCTGTGGTGGTTTGCTGCACCCATCAACCCATTATCTACGTTAGATATTTCTTAGGAGAAATATACTATCCCTCCCCCTTGGCCCCACCCCCTAACAGGCCCCGGTGTGTGATGTTGCCCTCCCTGTGTCCGTGTATTCTCATTGTTCAACTCCCACTGATGAGTGAGAATGTGTAATGTTCGGTTTTTGGTTCCTGTGTTAGTTTGCTGAGAATGATGGTTTCCAGCTTCATCCTTGTCCCTGCAATGGACATGAACTCATTCTTTTTTATGGCTGCATAGTATTCCATGGTGTATATGTGCCACATTTTCTTTATCCAGTCTAACATTGATGGACATCTGGGTTGGTTCCAAGTCTTTGCTATTGTGAACAGTGCTGCAGTAAACATAAGTGTGCATGTGTCTTTATAGTAGAATGATTTATAATCCTTTGGATATATACCCAGTAATGGGATTGCTGGTCAAATGGTATTTTTAGTTCTAGATGCTTGAGAAATAGCCACGTAATGGTTGAACTAATTTACACTCCCACCAACAGTGTAAAGTCTATAAGGAAGGGGCCCAGTTTCAGTTTTCTGCATACAGCTAGCCAGTTTTCCCAGCACCATTTATTAAATAGGGAATCCTTTCCCCATTGCTTGTTTTTGTCTGGTTTGTTGAAGATCAGATGGTTCTAAATGTGTTATGTTATTTCTGAGGCCTGTTCCATTGGTCTGTATTTCTGTTCCATTGATCTATATATCTGTTTTGGTATCATTACCATGCTGTTTGGGTTACTGTAGCCTTGTAGTATAGTTCGAAGTCAGGTAGTGTGATGCCTCTAGCATTGTTCTTTTTGCTTAGGATTGTCTTGGCTATATGGAATCTTTTTTGGTTCCATATGAAATTAAAAGTAGTTTTTTCTAATTCTGTGAAGAATGTCAGTGGTAGCTTGATGGAAATAGTATTGAATCTATAAATTACTTTGGGCAGTATGGCCATTTTCATGATATTGATTCTTCCTGTCCATGAGCATGGAATGTTTTTCCATTTGTTTGTGTCCTATCTTATTTTCTTGAGCAGTGGTTTGTAGTTCTCCTTGAAGAGGACCTTCACATGTCTTGTAAATTGTATTCCTAGGTATTTTTATTCTCTTTGTAGCAATTGTGAATGGGAGTTTGCTCATGATTTGGCTCTCTGTCTGTTATTGATGTATAGGAATGCTTGTGATATTTGCACATTGATTTTGTATCCTGAGACTTCACTGAAGTTGCTTATCAGTTTAAGGAGTTTTTGGGCTGAGATAATGGGGTTTTCTATATATACAATCATGTCATTTGCAAACAGAGATAATTTGATTTCCTGTCTTCCTATTTGAATACGCTTTATTTCTTTCTCTTGCCTGATTGCCCTGACCGGAACTTCCAATAATATGTTGAATAGGGGTGGTGAGAAAGGGCATCCTTGTCTTCTGCTGGTTTTTAAAGGGAATGCTTCCAGCTTTTGCCTATTCAGTATGCTGTTGGCTATGGGTTTGTCATAAATAGCTCTTATTATTTTGAGATGTGTTCCATCAGTACCTAGTTTATTGAGTGTTCTTAGCATGAAGGGCTGTTGAATTTTGTCAAAGGCCTTTTCTGCATCTACTGAGATAATCATGTGATTTTGTCATTGGTTCTGTTTATGTGATGAATTATGTTTATTGATTTGCATATGTTGAACCAGTCTTGCATCCCAGGGATGAAGCCGAGTTGATCGTGGTGGATAAGCTTTTTAATGTGCTGCCGGATTTGGTTTGTCATTATTTTATTGAGGATTTTCACATCGATGTCCATCAGGGATATTGGCCTGAAATTTTTTTTATTGTGTTTCTGCCAGATTTTGGTATCAGGATGATGCTGACCTCATAAAATGAGTTAGTGACAAGTCCCTCTTTTTTTGTTGTTTGGAATAATTCTAGAAATAGTTCTAGAAGGAATGGTACCAGCTTCTCTTTGTAACACCTCTGGTAGAATTCGGCTGTTAATCTGTCTGTTCCTGGGCTTTTTTTTTTGGTTGGTAGGCTATTAGTGCCTCACTTTCAGGACTTATTGGTCTATTCAGGGATTCAACTTCTTTCTGGTTTAGTCTTGGGAGGGCATATATGTCCAGGAATGTATCCATTTCTTCTAGATTTTCTAGTTTATTTGCACAGAGGTGTTTATAGTATTCTGTGATGGTAGTTTGTATTTCTGTGGGATCAGTGATATCCTCTTTAGCATTTTTTATTGTGTCTATTTGATTCTTCTCTTTTCTTCTGGATTAGTCTGGCTGGTGGTCTATTTTGTTAATCTTTTAAAAAAACTAGCTCCTGGATTCATTGATTTTTTTTTTTTTGAAGGGTTTTTCGTGTCTCTATCTCCTTCAGTTCTGCTCTGATCTTAGTTATTTCTTGTCTTCTGCTAGAATTTGAATTTGTTTGCTCTTGCTTCTCTAGTTCTTTTAATTGTGGTGTTAGGGTGTCAATTTTAGATCTTTCTCACTTTCTCCTGTGGGCATTTAGTGCTATAAATTTCCCTCTAAACACTGCTTTAGCTGTGTCCCAGAGATTCTGGTATGTCGTGTCTTTGTTCTCATTGGTTTCAAAGAACTCATTTATTTCTGCCTTAATTCCGTTATTTACCCAGTAGTCATTCAGGATCAGGTTGTTCAGTTTCCATATAGTTGTGCGGATTTGGGTGAATTTCTTAATCCTGAGTTTTAGTTTGGTTGCACTGTGGTCTGAGAGACTGTTTGTTGTGATTTCCATTCTTTTACATTTGGTGAGGGGTATTTTACGTCCAATTATGTGGTCAATTTTAGGATGAGTGCTGTGTGGTACTGTGAAGAATCTGTATTCTGTTGATTTGGAGTGGAGAGTTCTGTAGATGTCTATTAGGTCTTCTTGGTCCAGAGCTGAGTTCAAGTCTGAATATCCTTGTTAATTTTCTGTCTCGTTGATCTGTCAAATACTGACATTGGGGTGTTAATATCTCCCATTGTTACTGTCTGGGAGTTTAAATCTCTTTGTAGGTCTCTAAGAACTTGGTTATGAATCTGGGTAGTCCTGTATTGGGTGCATACATATTTAGGATAGTTAGCTCTTCTTGTTGCATTGATACCTTTACCATTATATAATGCTCTTCTTTGTCTTTTTTGATCTTTGTTGGTTTCTTTTTTTTTTTCTTTTTTTAAATTATACTTTAATTTCTAGGGTACATGTGCACAACGTGCAGGTTTGTTACATATGTATACATGTGCCATGTTGGTGTGCTGCACCCATTAACTTGTCATTTACATTAGGTATATCTCCTAATGCTATCCCTCCCCCCTCTCCCCACCCCACAACAGGCCCTGCTGTGTCCTATTCCCCACCCTGTGTCCAGGTGTTCTCATTGTTCAGTTCCCACCTATGAGTGAGAACATGTGGTGTTTGGTTTTCTGTTCTTGTGATAGTTTGCTGAGAATGATGGTTTCCAGCTGCATCCATGTCCCTACAAAGGACATGAACTCATTGTTGGTTTAAAGTCTGTTTTATCAGAGACTAGGATTGCAACCCCCACTTTTTTTTTTTTTTTTTGCTTTTCATTTGCTTGGTAAATGTTCTTCCATCCCTTTATTTTGAGCCTGTGTGTGTCTTTGCATGTGAGATGGGTCTCCTGAATACATCACACGAATGGGTCTTAACTCTTTATCCAATTTGCCGGTCTGTGCCTTTTAATTGGAGCATTTAACCCATTTAGATTTAACATTAATATTGTTATGTGTGAATTTTATTCTGTCATTATGATGCTAGCTTGTTATTTTGCTCATTAGTTGATGCAGATTCTTCATAGTATTGATGGTCTTTACCTTTTGGTTTGTTTTTGCAGTGGCTGGTACCAGTTTTTTCTTTCGATATTTAGTGCTTCCTTCAGGAGCTCTTATAAGGCAAGTCTGGTGGTGATAAAATCTCTCAGCATTTGCTTATATGTAAAGGATTTTATTTCTACTTCCCTTATGAAGCTTAGTTTGGCTGGATATGAAATTCTGGGCTGAAAATTCTTTAAGAATGTTGAATATTGGCTCCTACTCTCTTCTGGCTTGTAGGATTTCTACAGAGAGATCCGCTGTTAGTCTGATGGGCTTCCCTTTGTGGGTAGCCCGACCTTTCTCTCTGGCTGCCCTTAACATTTTTTACTTCATTTCAACCTTGGTGAATCTGAGGGTTATGTGTCTTGGGGTTGCTCTTCTTGAGAAGTATCTTAGTGGTGTTCTCTGTATTTCCTGAATTTGAATGTTGGCCTGTCTTGCTAGGGTGGGGAAGTTCTCCTGGATAATATCCTGAAGAGTGTTTTCAACTTGGTTCCATTCTCCCCATCACTTTCAGGTACAGCAATCAAACGTAGGTTTGGTCTTTTCACATAGTCGTATATTTCTTGGAGGCTTTGTTCATTCTTTTTCATTCTTTTTTCTCTGATCTTTTCTTCACACTTTGTTTCATTAAGTTGATCTTCAATCTTTGATATCCTTTATTCCACTTGATCTATTAGGCTATTGATTCTTGTCTATGCTTCACGAAGTTCTCCTGCTGCGTTTTTCAGCTCAATCAGGTCATTTATGTTCTTCTCTAAACTGGTTATTCTAGTTAGCAATTCCGCTAACCTTTTTTTCAAAGTTCTTAGCTTCCTTGCATTGGGAAGAAGTCTTGTGCTCTGAAAGAACATGCTCCTTTAGCTTGGAGGAGTTCGTTATTACACACCTTCTGAAGCCTACTTCTGTCAATTTGTCAAACTCATTCTCCGTCCAGTTTTGTTACCTTTCTGTTGAGGTGTTATGATCCTTTGGAGGAGAAGAGACATTCTGGTTTTTGGAATTTTCAGCCTTTTTGCGCTGTTTTTTTTTCATCTTCGTGAATTTATCTACCTTTGGTCTTTGCTGTTGGTGACCTTTGGATGGAGTTTTTGCATGGTTGTCCTTTTTGTTGATGTTGATGCTATTGCTTTCTGTTTGTTAGTTTTTCTTCTAACAGGTGCGTCTACTGCAGGTCTGCTGGAGTTTGCTGCAGGTCCACTCCTGACCCTGTTTCCTTGGGTGTCACCAGTGGAGGCTGCAGAACAGCAAAGACTGACTAGAAAAAAATCACTGTGAGACTAGTGTTAAGCATGAGAACCGGGATTTAATGAAGGTTATAAAGAATAGTATGTAATGACTATATGTTTTGGCAAGGAAATATAATTCAGCTGTAAAAAACAGTGGGAAGAGCATATGCAAAAAATTTTAAAAACTATTTTCTGCCATCATACTTTTGACTGTAGTGTTGGTTTTGTTGATCAGATATTTTCTGTGTATTGTGCAGCAAAGCAAATGAAGAATTATACATTATTTTAATTTTGTTATCTCCTGTGTCATTGAGACCTAGGAATCTCAATGTGTAAGAAATTATATACTATTTATAGATTCATATAGATGTAAGAAGGCTAAATCCTCTACTTCTGATTTTTAATTAGAAGTATCAGTATGAACTTGAGATACTTTAATGTTATTTAAAAATAGTATATACCTTATATTTGTGTGTGTATATATATATTTGTACATATGTATATGTATGTTAATCTGAGAATGTTTTGTGTGTATTGTGGAATAAATCAAATGAATATTTATGTGATATTTTAGTGCTGACATTTCCTAGCTATGTCTATGGAAAAGTCCCAGAAATGAACAAACCTAGTTCCATGAATGTGGTCTTGAAATGCTGTTTTTTGGCTGGGGGCAGTGGCCCATTCCTATAATCCCAGCACTTTGGGAGGCCAAAGCAGGTGGATCACCTGACGTCAGGAGTTCGAGATCAGCTGGGCCAACGTGTGAAACCCCATCTCTACTAAAAATACAAAAATTAGCCAGGCATGTGGCAGATGGCTGTAATCCCATCTGCTCAGGAGGCTGAGGCAGGAGAATCGCTTGAACCCTGGAGGGGGAGGTTGCAATAAGCCAAGGTTGCGCCATTGTACTCCAGCTTGGACGACAAGAGCGAAACTCTATCTCAAAAAAAAAAAAAAAAAAAAAAGAATAATGCTTTTTTTTACTAAAAGAAACCAGAGCTTCTTTGAGAAATTTTTGATTCCAGGTCTGGGCCATGAAATGTGTAAAATGATCTTGGAACATTTTTATACCAGGTATCAAGGAGGCTATCAGCGACTGCTAGGTTCATGACAAAGGAACTCAGGAACTGACTTAAGAGGCTTTGGGTGACCAGCTATTTTAGTTTTACTACTAAAAGTCCTAAAACTTGGGAAAATTCTCAGTCTCAGGCAAAGTGGTACAGTTAATCACTCTCAGAGGCTTCTGCTGGCCAAAATGGAACTCTTTGAGCATCAATAAGGGTAAGAGCCATGACGGATTGGGCATTCCTTCTTGTGTTTAAATCCATTTCATAATGATATCAAAAAAAAAAAAACAAGGCAAAACCCCAGAATACCTCCCCACCACTGACTAATTTTTCATTATTGGTGAATATTAGGGAATTATTCCTTCATTTTGAAAACTAATAAGGGACAGATTAAGTATTTAGTTTTCTTTATGAACAATACTGCTAGGTAAACAAATAGTAAGGTAAAGTTTATTTTTATAGAGAAATTTCATATGCTTGTAAATAAAGACAAAACAACAGAATTGGATTATTACTATTTTGCAGTCACTTATGTTTCAATGGATTTCGATGTTGAGTATCAGTGGCTGCTACTAAACACAAAAAGAGAGAAAATCATACATCTCTTAAAATATACCACCCTCTAATGTTTAATATTGCCAAAAATACTAAACTTGAATCTAATGAAGCTGCCCACATCCAACTACTAATTTACAGGTAATATAGAAGATAGAGGAACTTGTTAAACTGCATCAAGGGAATACAGTCAACAAAACCCAGTCTGTGGGAAACTTTAGGATAGGTGATCCAATATATTCAACAAATTGCAATGGAAAAAAGAGATGGTGAGAGAACCAACAGATTAAAAACAGGAAAAGTTAAACCATAGCACTTAGGTATTTATACTTCAGTAATAAAAAAAAAATAAAAGTAAGGAAGTGATTAATGTAAAAGAGTAGTGGTTTCTGTTGGTTGGCATGAGGGTAATGGCATTGGGAGGGAGTACATGAAGGCTTCTGTGGTGACTCACATGGTCCTGTCTCCTGATCTATGTGTTGCTTCTAAGTTCATTTAGCTGTGTATCTCTGAGTTTGGTTTTCCATGTTTGTGTTATATTTAATAGTAAAAGTCAAATAAAAAAACAAGGAGGGAAAGGAAATTGATTGGAGGGGAGGCAGCTATATTGGGAAATTGGTGAGAATTGATGTCTTATAGATTAATTTATAATAGCTTAGACTTATTAACTAAGAATTTTATTAAATGCTATTCTCAGAAGATTCAACATAATCTGTAAGTGGAGAGCCATTAAAGTTTACTAAAAAGGGGGTTGGAGTGCTGAAAACTGTGTTTTTTTTTTTGAGACAGAATTTCGCTCTTTGTTGCCCAGGCTGGAGTGCAATATTATGATCTCGGCTCATTGCAACCTCCGCCTCCCGGGTTTAGCAATTCTTCTGCCTCGGCCTCCCAAGTAGTTGGGATTACAGGCATATGCCACCACACCCAGCTAATTTTGTATTTTTAGTAGAAGCGGGGTTTCTTCATGTTGGTCAGGCTGGTCTCGAACTCCCGACCTCAGGTGATCTGCCCTCCTTGGCCTCCCAAAGTGATGGGATTGTAGGTGTGAGCCACTGTACCTGGCCCAAAAACCGCGTTTTTAAGAAGATAAATCTGGCTGGGTGGATTTCAGTGAGAGACTTGAAAGCTAGCCAAGAAACCACTATGTTAAGGTAATGGTGATAAAGATTTGGATTAGGGTGGTGCTTGTAGGAATAGAGGTAAAATAACAACTCTTATTTTATGCAGTAGGATAGTTGGTAAGACTTGGTGACAGATTAAGTATGGTTGCTAAAAATAAAAACAGTAGAAATAAAGATTGCATGTTTTGAGAGCATATCACTTTGTTGGGTGGGATTAGGGAATTCTGGATGACACTCATAGAGTAAGAGCTTAATTTCTTCTTACGATGTATTTAAAATCTCAGAGGAATGGTTGCTAGGGATTCAACGTTCCAAATTGTTTATCTAAAAATGTCAGTTCTAACGGGGAAGACACTGATAATGTTTCCAGTGCAAGATATCCAGCTTACTGGTGTCGAATCCGTATGGGTCTGCAGCAACCTCAATTTTTGCCTCCTTAGAAGAAAGAATTCGACTGAGAGGCATAAGGCAGAAAAAGAGACCAAGGCACATTTCAGAGCAGGAGTGGAAGTTTGTTTAAAAAGGCTTTAGAACAGGAAAGAAAGAAAGGAAAGTATGCTTGGAAGAGTCCCAAGAGGGCACTGAGGTCAAGTGCAGTGTTTAACCTTGATGCCAGAACTTAAGAGCCTGGCTCCTTTCCCATAATTCTTCCCTTAGGATGGGCTACCTGCATGTCCAGTGCCCTCCTTACCCTTAAGAGGTGAGCACATGCATTGTGTTTAGAAATTTGTATGCATGCCTACCTGAGGCTTTGTTCCTTTTTCAGGTGGAGTGCCCCCGGAAGGTCAGACTCACCATTTTGTGTCTTAAAGCACATGCCCTGGAAGTTGCTTCTCCCTGGCCTTTGCATTGAATTAACACTTCAATGCACCAAGTGTGGACCATCAGGAAATGTCTTCTCCCTGGCACTGGCTGCCAATTTATCAGTTTCAGAGAGGCAATGTGATAACTTCCAAACCATCAACTGACATTCCTAGTGGGTGGGGCAGTAGCCCTCTCCTGCCCCACTCTTGATTGTCTAACTACCTGCAACAATAACAGTAATTGTTTTTGTTAAGTACATAGTTGGGACAGAGATACGAGGGTGACTTTTCAGTGTTATTTCCTTTTATTTCTTGAATTTTGAATCATGTGCTTGTATTATCTGTTCAGAAAATGAATAATATTTAATTAAAAGATAGAGATGCCCCAATTGTCAATCTCCATGGGAAAAATTGTCCTTTTTTTTTTTTTTAATTTAAATATTTCAGACTAGTTTGTCTGAAAAGCAGTCAGGTAAACATGTTTAATACTTGATTGACTTTGACTTACATGTGTTTGTAAATATATGTTTGCTGTATGTTTGAGTATGGTATATGCATACATATGGTGTATTGCTTGTGAATACATGGGTGTGGCTGTGTGTGGCTCTGGTGTATGTATTTGTTGTGGGAAGTCAGGGACCCTGAATGGAGGGGCTGGCTGAAACCATGGCAGAAGAACATAAATTGTGAAGATTTTATGGACATTTGTTAGTTCCCCAAATTAATACTTTTATAATTTCTTACGCCTGTCTTTACTGCAGTCTCTGAACATAAATTGTAAAGATTTCATGGACATTTACCACTTCCCCAATCAATACCCTTGTGATTTCCTATGCCTGTTTTTACTTTAATCTCTTAATCCCGTAATCTTCGTAAACTGAGGAGGATGTATGTCACCTCAGGACCCGGTGATGATTGTGTTAACTGCACAAGTTTGTAGAGCATGTGTGCTTGAACAATATGAAATCTGGGCACCTTGAAAAAAGAACAGGATAACAGCAATGTTCAGGGAACAAGGGAGATAAGACTTTAAACTCTGACTGCTGGTGAGCCGGATGGAACAGAGCCATATTTCTCTTCTTTCAAAAGCAAATAGGAGAAATATCACTGAATTGTTTTTCTCAGCAAGGAATATCCCTGAGAAAGAGAATGCGCTCTAAGGGTAGGTCTATAAACTGCCCCCTTGGGGGTGGCTGTCTTTTATGGTCGAAGCCGAAGGGATGAAATAAGACCCGTTCTCCTGTAGCGCTCCCAGGCTTATTAGGACAAGGAAATTCCTGCCTAATAAATTTTGATCAGACAGGTTGTCTGCCCTCAAACTGTCTCCTGATAAGATGTTATAAATGACAATGTGTGCCCGAAACTTCATTAGCAATTTTAATTTCGCCACATCCTGTGGTCCTGTGATCTGGCCCTGCCTCCACTTGCTTTGTGATATTCTATTACCTTGTGAAGCATGTGATCTCTGTGACCCATACCCTATTCATGCACTCCCTCCCCTTTTGAAAATCACTAGTAAAAACTTGCTGGTTTTATGGCTCAGGGAGCATCACGGAACCTGCCGACATGTGATGTCTCCCCTGGACACCCAGCTTTAAAATTTCTCTATTTTGTACTCTTTCCCTTTATTTCTCAAACCAGCAGAGACACTTAGGGAAATAGAAAAGAACCCATGTTAACTATTGGGGGTGGGTTCCCCGATATGTATTTATTTCACCCATAAAAGAATGTTTATACCGGGAGGCTCAGGGACCCTGGCTTCTCAGAGCTTTTAATTCTTATTGCCACCATGTAGGATTTTTCTCCTTAAACAGGGGAGATATCCTTGCTTCTCAGTTAACCTCGGGGCCGTTCAGAAATGGTTGTGATGCAGTAGTATGGAATGTCTCTCTTTCCTTTGTAATCACTACTGAGGCTGAAGATCACTACATATTGGTTATTCAGTATGTCACCCTCTACTGCACTCTCCCTCATGCAACTGCTGTGAATCCAGCTTCTGTAATAAAGTGTCCTAAAATACATGAATCTTTATTTCTTACCTCAGCCTTTTGATAGGTAAAGACCCAGTATTAGATCTGGAAAAAGGAATAGGAAGTGTGTGAAATAGTTTTGTTTTGTTGTTTATGTATTTTCTCTTTTATAATTTATTAGGGATTAAAAACCACCATGCACGGTGGCTCACACCTGTAATCCTAGTACTTTGGGAGTCTGAGGCAGGAGGTTCACCTGAGCCCCGTAGTTTGAGAGCAGCCTGGGAAACATGGCAAAACCTCATCTCCGCAAAAAATACAATTAGCCAGGCATGGTGGCACGCGCCTGTAGTCCCAGCTACTTGGGAGGCTGAGGCAGAAGGATCGCTTTAGCCCAGGAGGTAGAGGTTGCAGTGAGGTATGATCATGCCACTGCACTCCAGTTGGGGCAACAGAGCGTGACCCTGTTCTCCAAAAAAAAAAAGAATATCATGAAATTGAGAGAAGTTTTAAGACTACTCCTGCAGGATATAGGAAAGAGAAGCTGGGATTGTAAATAACAGGAGGCAGTAGTAGGAAGCTGAGCAGCCTAGCTTAGTGATTGTCAATTTTGACTGCACATTGGTACCACCTGGGAATATTAAAAACATAAAAACATAACTCATGCTTGGTTTTCACCCATGGAGATGCTGATTTAATTGGTCAGGGCTGTGGCCTGGGCATTGGAACATTTTCAGTCTACCCACTTGAATTAGTAGTCAAGACTGATAACCACTGGCCTAGAGAAGAAAACTGGTTTAGGACTGAAAGAATCCTTGGCTCTCACGATGCCTCAATTCCAAGTTCTCTCCACTTGGGATGAATTGGAGTTTATTATAAAATGTAAATATAGTACTTTTGTGTGTTCCCTAGGACATTTGATGCTTTTTAAGACTTGTGATTATTTAGGTTTGTGGTTGGTGGGAAACAAAAAACGCATGAGTGAATCTTTAGCATCTGGAAAGAATGGGTAGATTCACATATTAAGTACAGTGTGAGCCACTGTGCTTTTTTTTTTTAAATGTAATTTAAGTCCCAGGATACATGTGCAGGTTTGTTACATAGATAAACATGTGCCATGGTGGTTTGCTGCACCTATGCTTGTTATTACTGTTTATTAATAGTAATAAAGCTTCATGGATCAGCTAACTTAACATTGTGATGTTTGCACAGGTTGCCTGTGATTTGCTTCGGAGAATTATTCGTATCTTGAATCTCAGTAAGAGACTCCAAGGACAACTGCAAGGGGGAAGTAGAGAGATAACAAAAGCTGCTCAGAGTCTCAATGAACTTGGTAAGTGTTTTTTTTTTTTTTTTTTATTAAAAAGTAGAGATTTAAATATTTTTAAGTCACCTGATTGACTTTTGTTATCACCATTAGCAAGTACTGGTAAACAAATTTTTAAATAATTGGCTGTATACAATATTAACCCTTCTCAGAATGAGTAAGTACAATTAGTTGATTTCACTGAAATGCTATTTATTTTTATTGTATAGTAAAATTGGCCTTTTTCATATACAGGTCTGTGAATTTTAACACATACATAGATTCATGTAAGCACCATTACAGTCATGATACAGAACAATTCCATCACCCCCTCAGATTCTCTCCTTATTCCTTCAAGATGATGCCCACCTGCTTCCGCTAATCCTGGCAACCACTGATCTTTACTTCATCATTGTAGTTTTGTCTTTTTGAGAATGACACGTAAATGGAATTACAAAGTAGGTGACCTTTTGAGGCTGTCTTCTTGTACTTAAAATAATACCTTTGAGATTCATTCAAGTTTTGGAGTGTACTAATAGTTTGTTACTTTGTGTTTGATTGAGTACCATTGCATGGGTAGCCTGCAGTTTGTTTATTGATTCACTGATTGAAGGACATTTGTGTTGTTTCCAGTTTTTGGTGATTATGAATAAGTGTACAGGTCTTTATGTGAAGTTTTCTTTTCTCTAGGAAATATTCTAGAGAAATGCTGCTTTTAAGATGACAACTCCCATGCTGATACTATGCCTAGAAGATTTTAAAAATTTATTTCTTTGTTCATTCTTTTCTCAGACATTTATTGCAGGACCTTGACAGTCAAGGGTTTAATGTTCATGGTTTTGACTATTAACCAGCTGCAAAGTCCATGATGCAGCAATTCATAATTTTTCAGGCAAAATTTGAATAGCTAGTGAGTGCACATTGAACTGCCCAACTCTGTGTTTTAATGAGGGTTGGTAGTTTTCTTCTTTTCACTGGGTACCCACTAATTTTTCTGAAGTGGATATATGTAGTGGTATTTGTACTTTATAGGCTCAGAAGTCTTTAATTGTATCCATTTCAGATATCAAGAGTCTGCTTACTCTTGGTATTGTGCTTTGAAAGCAGTTATGCCAAAATAGTATCAGAGAAATGTGCATTATGTGTTCTTTCTGAATTTTCCTGTCTTTGATTTTTTGATTATATAGTCATGCTATGCTGTAATGCTTATTCCATATTTTTTATTAATCAAGGAAATCTATCCTTCACAAATAATGCTTCAACAGCATTACGATTTTGTACTGCTGAAATACAGGTTTTGCTTAGGAAAATCATTGGGAATATCTCTAACTTGTGATTTAGTAGGCTTGGAAAATGTCATATGAAAAGTTAAACTTTAAAAGCTGGGTATGGTGGCTGGTACCTGGAGGCCCAGTTAATCGGGAGGTAGAGGCAGGCAGAATTGCTTGAGGCCAGGAGTTTGAGACTAGCCTAGGTGAACAGAACTGATCTCCTCTTGCTGTAAAAAATAAAAATTGAGAAGTAAAGAAAATTAAAATAAAAGTTGAGCATTGTAGCATGTGTCTGCAGTCTCAGCTACTTGGGAAACGGAGATGGGCGGATCACTCAAGCCCACAAGTTAGAGGTTGCAGTGAGCTGTTATTGCACCACTGCTCTCCAGCCTGGGTGACACAGCAAGATCTTGCCTCTTAACAAAAAAAGTTAACTTTAAACAGTGAGTAATGCTTGTGTGTTGTTTTCACAGTATTATTTAAACATAGAAGGGTAAAAATCCAAGTATCAGCCACTGTTTTGCTCTTTTCACATTTAATATCTGTGCACCAACAATAGTTGGTAGGATTATGGAATCATTAAACATAGATGCATATTATTCCAAGGCTTATTATGGATGTTTGTCATCGCTGACACTCCTTCAATATTAAAAAAGTGCTAAATTTTGATTGGATTATGATTATAATGTCTTCTAGAATTGACAGATTCTGTAATACAAATGGCGATGTCTTTGAAAAAAATAAAACAGGCATAGCTGGGCACAGTGGCTCACGCCTGTAATATCATCACTTTGGGAGGCTGAGGTGGGCGGATCATGAGGTCAAGAGATCGAGACCATCCTGGCCAACATGGTGAAACCCCGTCTCTACTAAAAATACAAAAATTAGCTGGGCGTGGTGGTGCGTGCCTGTAATTCCAGCTACTCAGGAGGCTGAGGTAGGAGAATCGCTTGAACCCGGGAGGCAGAGGTTGCAGTGAGCCAAGATCGTGCCACTGCACCCCAACCTGGTAACACAGCGAGACTCTGTGAAAAAAACAAAAACAAACAAAACACAAAAAAGACACAAGTATTGATCATAATGTTCTGAGTATAATGCAGAGGGTAAAACCATTATCCTTCCAATGTGCTGTTGGCTTTACCTAAAGTAAAAAGATTGTTAAAAAGTTTTTGAGAAAATATAGTTCATGGTGGAATGATCACAAAGTGGATTGTATTAATCTAATTTTTAAAAGCTTTGCAGATGATGTGTGATTTAATATTTGCAAAGACATCATGTCTTTTTTATTCACCACTATAGTTCAGTCTTGACCAGTCCTGGCATTTATAACTGATAAGGAGAAGCCAAGGAAAAATAAGTTGCTACCTTTGGAATTAATATTTGAATAAAAGTAATAATTTTACGATCACTGTTACAATTACACATGTACACTAAATGACACTTCTGTGATTGGAACATCTCTAAAATTGTCAGTGTCTTTATCAATATGGTTCTGTTTTTCATTAGAAAGAGTGAAATGATGAAGAGTAACAGTGTTTATACCATAGACCCTTGAAATTAACTTAAAAGCAGTCTTTCAAACTTGAAAGGTTTTGAGGCTTGATTTGGGACACCCAGATGAAACACATTGTCATCTGGAAATTAAGTATATTCTATGAGACTGGGGTGTGGGGTGACTACTAGTGGATGCAGATTTGTTTTTAGGGTGATGAACACATTCTGGAATTAGATAATGGTGACTTTTGTGCCACCTTGTCAGTATACTAAAAACCACTGCATTGTACACTTTGAAAGGGAGAGTTTTATATTATGTAAATTTGAAATTCTTCAGTGTTGTTGTGTGTATTAATACCTTTGCCTTTTTATTATGGACTAGTATTCCATTGATATATCACAGTTGGTTTATCCATTTACATGCTGATGGAGAGTTGGGTTGTCCCTAATATTTTAGTATTATAAATTAAGCTGCTATGAACATTCATGTACAAATCTTTGTATGAACATATCCTTTCATTTCTCTTGGATAAATACCTAGGATTGGAATGTCTAGATCATATGGTAGGTATATGTTTAGCTTATTTTAAGAAATTGCCAAGGTTATTTTTCAAAGTAGTTGTAATGTTTACATTCTTTTTTTTTTTTTTTTTTGAGACGAAGTTTTGCTGTTGTTGCCCAGGCTGGAGCACAATGGCGCGATCTCAGCTCACTGCAACCTCTGCCTCCTGGGTTCAAGTGATTCTCCTGCCTCAGCCTCCCGAGTAGCTGGAATTACAGGCACCCATCACCATGCCTGGCTAATTTTTGTATGTTTAGTAGAGACGGGGTTTCACCATGTTGACCAGGCTGGTCTTGAACTTCTGACCTCAGGTGAATCACCCTCCTCTGAGTCCCAAAGTGCTGGGATTACAGGCGTGAACCACCACGCCCAGCCAATGTTTACATTCTTACCAGTAGTATTTGAAAGTTCTACTTCCCCCTACAACCTTGCCAACACATGTTACACTCAGTCTTCTTAATTTTAGTCATTCTAATAGCTATGTCGTGATATCTTGTTTTGAGTTTTCAAAAAAAGGTATAACTAATAAAAGAGTTGAGTAAGATTTCAATATACTAGATAAATATACAAAAAATTAATTGTATTTCTATATACTCTGTTAGCAACAAGCAATTGGAAATTGAAATTCAAAAATACCACTTATAACAGCATAAAAATATGGCAGACTTAGGGATAAGTCTAACAAAAGGTGTGCAAAACCTGTACACTGAAAACTACAAAATATTGTTGAGAACAAAGAAGACATAAATCAATCAATCAGTCAATGTTGTTCATCAGTTGGAAGACTTAATATTGTTTATTAAGATGTATATTCTTCCCAACTTGATCTGTGAATTCAACAGAATTTCAGTTTAAATTCCAGGAGGCTTTTAGAAATTGACAAGCTGATTTTAAAATTCATATGGAAATTCAGAGGATCTAGAATAGCTAGAATAACTTTCAAGAGAAAACAGAGTTGGAAGAATAACCCTACCTGATTTGAAGACTTAGTACAAAGACTCTTTAAAGTAATCAAGGTGTAAAGATCAGTGGAAGACCCACATATATATATGAACAACTGATTTTTGACCCATTTAGTGGAGAAAAAAATAGGCTTTTCATCAGATGGTACAGGAACAATTGGATCTCAATATGAATCTCAATTGGATCTCAACACTGAACTTGTTTCCATACTTCACTGCATGTAAAAATATTAACTCCGAATGAATTCGTGTCCTAATGTAAAGTATCAAACTACAGAACTTAAAGTAGTCAACTCAGAAGATTTTTTTATTTTCATTTTTATTTTTTTCTTTTCTTCTTTTTAAAAATTTTTAATTTTACTTTAAGTTCCGGGATACATGTGCAGAACATGCAGGTTTGTTACATAGTTCATACGCCATGGTGGTTTGCTGCACCTATCAACCTGTCATCTAGGTGTGTGTGTGTTTGTTTTTTTTTTGAGACGGAGTTTCGCTCTTGTTGCACAGGCTGGAGTGCAATGGCGCGATCTCCGCTCACTACAACCTCCGCCTCGTGGGTTCAAGTGACTCTCTTGCCTCAGCCTCCCGAGTAGCCGGGATTACAGGCATGCGCCGACGTGCATGGCTAATTTTGTGTTTTTAGTAGAGACAGGGCTTCTCTATGTTGGTCAGACTAGTCTTGAACTCCTGACCTCAGATGATCTGCTCGCCTTGGCCTCCCAAAGTGCTGGGATTACAGGTGTGAGCCACTGCGCCTGGCCTAGGTTTTAAGCCTCACATGCATTAGGTATTTGTCCTAATGCTCTCTCTCCCCTGCCCCCTGCCCCCTGCCAGTCCCTGATGTGTGTTGTTCCCCTCCCTGTGTCCAAGTGTTCTCATTGTTCAACTCCCATTTGTGAGTGAGAACATGCGGTGTTTGGTTTTCTATTCCTGTGCTAGTTTGCTGAGGATGATGGCTTCCAGCTTCATCCATGTCCCTGAAAAGGACATGATCTTATTCTTTTTTATGTCTGTATAGTATGTGTATCACGTTTTCTTTATGCAGCCTATCATTGATGGACGTTTGGGTTGGTTTCATGTCTTTCCTATTGTAAATAGTGCTGCAATAAACATACATGTGCATGTATCTTTACAGTGGAATGTTTTATTTTCCTTTGGGTATATCCCCAGTGATGGGATTGCTGGGTCAAATGGTTCTAGATACTTGAGGAATCACCACACTGTCTTCCACAACTGTTGAACTAATTTACATTCCCACCGACAGTGTAAAAGCATTCCTATTTCTCCACAGCCTTGCCAGCATCTGTTGTTTCTTGACTTTTTAATAATTGCCATTCTGATTGGCATGAGATGGTATCTCATTATGGTTTTGATTTGCATTTTTCTAATGATCAGTGATGTTGAGCTTTTTAAAATGTTTGTTGACTGCTTAAGTATCATCTTTTGAGAAGTGTGTATTCATATCCTTTGCCCACTTTGTGATTGTTTGTTTGTTTGTTTCCTTGTAAATTTGTGTAACTTCCTTGTAGATGCTGGATATTAGACCTTTGTCAGATGGATAGATTGCAAAATTTTTCTCCCATCCTGTAGGTTGCCTGTTCAGTCTGATGACAGTTTCTTTTGCTGTGCAGAAGTTCTTTAGTTTAGATACCATTTATCAGTTTTTGTTTTTGTTACAATTGCTTTTGGCGTTTTCATCATGAAATCTTTGCCCATGCCCATGCCCTGAATGGTATTGCCTAGGTTTTCTTCTAGGGTTTTTATAGTTTTGGGTTTTACATTTAAGTCTTTAATTTATCTTGAGTTAATTTTTGTATAAGGTATAAGGAAGGGGTCCAGTTTCAGTTTTCTGCACACGGCTAGCCAGTTTTCCCAACACCATTTATTAAATAGGGAATCCTTTCCCCATTGCTTGTTTTTGTCTGATTTGTTGAAGATCAGCTGGTTGTACAGTGTTATTTCTGAGGTCTCTGTTCAGTTTCATTGGTTACATATCCATGCTGTTTTGGTTACTGTAGCCTTGTAGTATAGTTTGAAGTCAGATCGCATGATGCCTCCAGTTTTGTTCCTTTTGGTTAGGATTGTCTTGGCTCTGTGGGCTCTTTTTTGGTTCCATATGAAATTTAAAGTAGTTTTTTCTAACTCTGTGAAGAATGTCAATAGTAGTTTGATAGGAATAGCATTAAATCTATAAATTACTTTGGGCAGTATGGCCATTTTCACAATAATGATTCTTCCCATTCATGAGCATGGAATGTTTTCTCATTAGTTTGTGTCTTCTCTTATTTCCTTGAGCCGTGGTTTATAGTTCTCCTTGAAGAGGTGCTTCACTGCCCTTATTAGCTGTATTTCTAGATATTTTGTTCTCTTTGTAGTATTGGTGAGTGGGAGTTCATTCATGATTGGGTTCTCTGCTTGTCTATTGTTGGTGTATAGGAATGCTTGTGATTTTTGCACATTAATTTTGTATCCTGAGACTTCACTGAAGTTGCTTATTAGCTTAAGGAGTTTTTGGGCTGAGACGATGGGGTTTTCTAAATATACAGTCATGTCATCTGCAAACAGACAATTTGACTTCCTCTCTTCCTATTCGAATACTTTTATTTCTTTACCTTGCCTGATTGCCCTGACCAGAACTTCCAATACTGTGTTGAATAGGAGAGGTGAGAGAGGACATCCTTGTCTTGTGCCAGTTTTCACAGGGAATGCTTCCAACTTTTGCCCATTCAGTATGATATTGGCTATGGGTTTGTCACAAATAGCTCTTATTATTTTGAGATATAGTCCATCAGTACCTACTTTATTGAGAGTTTTTAACATGAAGCTCTGTTGAATTTTATCAGAGCCCTTTTCTGCATCTGTTGAGGTAATCTTGTGTTTTTTGTCGTTGGTTCTGTTTATGTGATGGGTTACGTTTATTGATTTGCATATGTTGAACCAGCCTTACATCCCAGGGATGAAGCTGAGTTGATCGTGGTGGATAAGCTTTTTAATGTGCTGCTGGATTTGGTTTGTCAGTATTTTATTGAGGATTTTCACATCAATGTCCATCAGGGATATTGGCCTGAAGTTTTCTTTTTTTGTTGTCTCTGCCAGGTTTTGGTTATCAGGATGATGCTGGCCTCATAAAATGAGTTAGAGAGGAGTCCCTCCTTTTTAGTTGTTTGGAATAGCTTCAGAAGGAGTGGTACCAGCTCCTGTTTGTACCTCTGGTAGAAGTTGGTGTGAATCTGTCTGGTCCTGGGCTTTTTTGGTTGATAGGCTATTAATTAGTGCCTCAATTTCAGGATTTGTTATTGGTCTATTCAGAGATTTGACTTCTTCCTGGCTTAGTCTCGGGAGTGTGTATGTGTCCAAGTATTTTTCCGTTTCTTCTAGATTTTCTAGTTTATTTGTATAGAGGTGTTTATAGTATTCTCTTGATGGTAGTTTGTATTTCTTTGGGGTCAGTGGTGACATCCCCTTTATCATTTTTTTATTGTGTCTACTTGATTCTTCTCTCTTTATTAGTCTAGCTAATGCTCTATTTTGTTAATTTTTTCAGAAAACCAGCTGTTGGATTCATGAATTTTTTGAAGGACTTTTCATGTCTCTGTCTCCTTCAGTTCTGCTCTGATCTTAGTCATTTCTTGTCTTCTGCTAGCTTTTGGGTTTGTTTGCTCTTGCTTCTCTAGTTCTTTTAATTGTGATGTTAACGTGTCGATTTTAGATCTTTCCCGCTTTCTCCTGTGGGCATTTAGTGCTATAAATTTCCCTCTAAACACTGCTTTAGCTGTGTCCCAGTGGTTCTGGTATGTTGTCTCTTTGTTCTAGTTGGTTTTAAAGAACTTCTTGATTTCGTCCTTTAATTTCGTTATTTACCCAGGAGTCATTTAGGAGCAGGTTGTTCAGTTTCCATGTAGTTGTTTGGTTTTGAGTGAGTTTCTTAATCCCGAGTTCTACTTTGATTGCATTGTGGACTGTTTGTTATGATTTCCATTCTTTTGCATTTGCTGAGGAATGTTTACTTATGTGGTTGATTTTAGAATAACTGCTGTGTGGCACTGAGAAGAAGGTATATTCTGTTGATTTGGATTGGAGAGTTCTGTAGATGTCTGTTAGGTTTACTTGATCCAGAGTGAGTTCAATTCCTGAATATCCTCATTAATTTTCTGTCCCGTTGATCTGTCTAATGTTGACAGTGGGTTGTTAAAGTCTCCCACTATTGCTGTGTGGGAGTCTGAGTCTCTTTGTAGGTCTCTAAGAACTTGTTTTATGAATCTTGGTGCTCCTCTATTGGGTGCATATATGTTTAGGATAGTTAGCTTTTCTTGTTGTATTGATCCATTTACCATCATATAATGCCCTTCTTTGTCTTTTTTGATCTTTGTTGGTTTAAAGTCTCTTTTATCAGAGGCTAGGATTGTAACCCCTGCCTTTTTTTGTTTCCCATTTGCTTGGTAAATTTTCATCTATCCCTTTATTTTCAGCCTATGTGTATCTTTGCACATGAGATGGTTCTCCTAAATATGGCTCATCGATGGGTCTTGACTCTTTATTCAGTTTGCCAGTCTGTACCTTTTTAATTGGGGCATTTAGCCCATTTACGTTTAAGGTTAAAATTGTTATGTGTGAATTTGATCCTGTCATTCATGATGCTACCTCGTTATTTTGCACACTAGTTGATGCAGTTTCTTCATAGTGTCATTGGTGTTTTCATTTTGGCTTGTTTTTGCAATGGCTGGTACTGGTTTTTCCTTTCCATATTTAGTGCTTACTTCGGGAGCTCTTGCAAGGCAGGCCTGGTGGTGATGACATCCCTTAGCATTTGCTTGTCTAGAAGGGATTTCCTTTCTTTTTTCTGCTTCGTTTATGAAGCTTAGTTTGGCTTGATATGAAATTCTGGGTTGAAAATTCTTTTCCTTAAGAATGCTGAGGCTGGGCGCGGTGGCTCATGCCTGTAATCCCAGCACTTTGGGAGGCCAAGGCGGGCAGATCTTGAGGTCAGGAGTTCGAGACCAGCCTGACCAACATAGTGAAACCCCTTCTCTACTAAAAATAGAAAAATTAGCTGGGCGTGGTGGTGTGTGCCTGTAATCCCAGCTACTCAGGAGGCTGAGGCAGGAGAATCGCTTGAACCTGGGAGGTGGAGGTTGTGGTGAGCCAAGATTGTGCCACTGTACTCTAGCCTGGTTGACAGTAAGACTCCGTCTCAAGAAAAAAAAAAAGGAAAAAAAAAAACCGGAATGTTGAATATTGGCCCCCCACTCTCTTCTGGCTTGTAGGGTTTCTGCTGAGAGGTATCCGCTGTTAGTCTGATGGGCTTCCGTTTTCTAGGTGACCTGACCTTTTTATCTGGCTGCCCTTAACATTTTTTCCTTCAATTCAACCTTGAAGAATCTATGATTATATGTCTTGGGGTTGATCTTCTCGTGGAATATCTTAGTGGTGTTCTCTGTGTTTCCTGAATTTGAATGTTGGCCTGTCTTGCTAGGTTGGGGAAGTTCTCTTGCTTAATATCCTGAAGCGTGTTTTCCAACTTGATTCCATTCACCGCATCTTTTTCAGGTACTCCAGTCAATCATAGGTTCTGTATTTTTACGTAGTCCCGTATTTCTCCAAGGTTTTGTTCATTTTTTTTTCATTCTTTTTTCTCTAATCTTGTCTGTAGGCCTTATTTCAGCAAGGTGATCTTCAAACTCTGATATCCTTTCTTCCACTTGATCTATTCGGCTGTTGATACTTGTGTATGCTTCACGAAGTTTTTCAGCTGCATCAGGTCGTTAATGTTTCCCTCTAAACTGGTTATTCTAGTTAGCAGCTCCTGTAACCTTTTATCAAGGTTCTTAGCTTCTTTGCATTGGGTTAGAATGTGCTCATTTAGCTCAGCAGAGTTTGTAATTAGCCACCTTCTGAAGTCTACTTCTGTCAATTAGTTCATCTCATCCTCTGTCTAGTTCTGCGGCCTTGCTGGAGAGCTGTTGCGATCATTTGGAGCAGAAGAGGCATTCTGGTTATTGGAATTTTCAGCGTTTTTTTCACTGGATTTTCCTCATCTTTGTGGATTTATCTACCTTTGATCTTTGAGGCTGATGACCTTTGGATGTGGGTTTTGTGTGGGGGTCTTTTTGTTGTTGTTGTTGTTGCTTTCTGTTTGTTAGGTTTTCTTCCAACAGGCCCCTCTTCTGCAGGTCTGCTGCAGTTTGCTGGGGGTCCACTGCAGACCCTGTTTGCCTGGGTGTCACCAGTGGAGGCTGCAGAACAGAAAAGATTGCTGCCTGCTTCTTCCTCTGGAAGCTTCGTTCCAGAGGGGCACTGGCCTGATGCCAGCTGGAGCTCTCCTGTATGAGGTGTCTATCATTTCCTGTTGGTAGGTCTCTCCCAGAGACATAGAAGATTTTTGTGACTTTGAATTAGACAGTGATTCTTAGATGTTACCCAAAGCACAATTCACAAGAGAAGAAAGTTGATAAGTTAGATTTCATCAAAATTTAAGACATTCTTCAAATGATACTGTTACGAGAATAAAAAGACAAACTGTGGACAAGGAGAAAATATTTGCAAAGTATGTATTTGTTAGAGGACTTGCATCCAGACATATCAAAAGACTCAAAACTTAATAGGAACTCCAACAACCCACTTAAAAAATAGGAAAAAGAGTTGAACAGATACTTCACCCAAGGTGATGACAAATATGCATCTGTAAATATGCTCAACATCGTTAGGCATTAGGGAAATGAAAATGAAAAGTATGTTTTTATTGTCAGAGAATAAGCAGAATTATTTTAGTGCAGACATGTTTATTGTACTTTTTAATGCAGGTTATTATGTAATAGTATAAAAAATAAAACTACACAGCATAGATTGAATGATTAAGTTATATCACATAGATTCAGGATTTTTCTTTAAGAAGAGTCTTGGGACTAGATGAAAATTTAGATGGGCTTTACTACAAAGTGGTGATGTTATTTAAGCATGGGCAAGGTAATGTACTTACTACACATTCATGGCTGCCAAGGGACAGTATTTACCTGGGTCAGTTTGTCACAATCCAGGATCTGTTCTCTTTTTTACTTTTTCTGACTTAGAAACTTTATTTTGCTATGCTGAGAATTGATTTAATAATTTTTATGGATATTTTATTGCCTGACTTGTTCTAAAGAGGGCCTTAATTTGACTAACAGTAAATCAAAAGATAATGAAAAAGAGACTAGCAACAAAAGTAAGAGAAGGATGATTAGTAGGGGGTTTCTTTGACAGCCCAGCTTTTACATTAAAGTCCTCAGTTGAGGCAGTAAGGATTCATCATTCTCCTCTCCACCTCCCATTGATGGATACTGTACTTTTGAGGGGAAATGGAATATGGGATTCATAGTAGGGTGAGGATGACTGTATCTCTTACACACCATAATGACAACTCATCCTTCTGAAATTTTCCCAGTTCTATATATTAATGCATTTAGTCTCTCAAATGTTAGAATGATTCTCTACTAATCCCACTTGTGAAAACAGAATTCTTATTATATTTATGGTTCAAATGTGTAGGTTACTATGATAAACGTTTTATCTTTTTAAACTATTGATGCTTTACTGAATCAATCTTTTCGTTTTATATATCTAGCAAGATTTTTAGTTTTGATCAATAATATATTTATATCCTGCATATTGAGTCTCATGATAACATTAATTCTGAATAGCTTTTTAGTATTATCTAATCTATTTTCGACTTATCCTACAAATAGAGATTGAAGGAGGAAAAATTTCCCATAAAAAGTAACCAGACCATACCTTCATGAGTACTCTTTAGTCTGTTTATGAAAATCATGGTTTATAATTCATTTAATTTATTTATCAATCAATTAGGTTTCAATATACATAAGCCCTGTAGCTTGTTAGAATCTCCTACAGAGTGAGTAAAATGCAGTTTCTGTGTTTGAGAAATGGAAGATCTGTCCTTATCTATAAACTCAGCATAAAGCTGATAATGACAACAACAGCATAGTGATGATGGTGATGATGATGATATCCATGGGGTAAACCAGTCTCTGCCTAGTCTTCCTATTTGGGCTCATCTGCACTTTCCATGAAGTAACAATAAAAAAACTTTCATCATTCTTTTATCATAAAACTTGGAAAAATTCATTTACTTATTCAGCCATTGTTTATTGAATATCTACTATGTGATATCCCACTTGTGAAAACAGAATACTTGTGAAAACAGAAACAGAATACGCTGTATGCTATTCTAGACACTGAAAATATAATACACTGAACAAAACAGAAACCTCCTACCCTTTGTAGAATTTATATTCCAGTGGGTCCTAAGGATACACATCTGGTGTATCTATAAAAATCTGATTCCAAAGCCTGAGCTCTTAAACCACCAATGCTGTACTCTTTTCTTAAACTCTGTAGCAGCATTTAATGGCTTCATAAAAGGGATTGCTGCTATTGGTAGGTCTCCCAGTGTCCTTTTTTTAAAAAAAAAAATACATTTGTATTGTACTTTCTAAGAATACCTTATATAAAAATAGGTTTAAATGTATATCATAATTCAGTGAACATGAGAAAATGACTTCTGATTGAGCTATTACCTCATAATAAAACCAAAATATAAAATGTGTGTGTGTGTGTGTGTGTATAAAATAGGCCATGTTTATGTAGAAAATGTATTTTATGTTGGGATTGTGGGTTGAGTGTTGCTAGTAACTTAATATTCTATTTTAAAGCTTTAATCATTTTTTAAAAGTATAATCAAACAATTGGATATGATAGAAAATATTTCCTTTACTAATTTTAATTGCTTCTGGTCTATTTTCTGAGTTTTACATTTTTATTGCTAAGCTGCAATATATTAACACCATGTGTCATGAGAGAATATTCTGAAAACCAAACATGTCATAGAAACATTATGATATATTTATTGTGGAAGGGAGAGGTAGTTTAAACTTGTTTCATCCACTGTTGTTCTTATTGTAGCTATGATATTTCCTAATCTGTTAAAACAATACTTACAGGCAAACATTTTTGGCTTATGTATAGATGAAAGTATGATTTATATAATCTTTCCATATAATAGGGACCCATTAATTACTGAAGTAATTAATATTTTTTTGAGATGTGTATAATATGTTGTAGTTGGTGAAGATTTTAGAAAGTTTTATTTCGGCCGGTGCGGTGGCTCATGCCTGTAATCCCAGCACTCTGGGAGGCCGAGGCGGGCGGATCACGAGGTCAGGAGTTCAAGACCATCCTGGCTAATACGGTGAAACCCCATCTCTACTAAAAAAAAAATGCAAAAGTTAGCCGGGCGTGGTGGCGGGTGCCTGTAGTCCCAGCTACTCAGGAGGCTGAGGCAGGAGAATGGTGTGAACTGGGGAGGCAGAGCCTGCAGTGAGCCGAGATTGTGCCACTGCCCTCCAGCCTGGGTGACAGAGCAAGACTCCATCTCAAAAAAAAAAAAAAAAAAAGTTTTATTTCACAGTGTATTTCATGGAAGTCCGCCAGCTAATTTAGGAGGCAGTCACAGGTTGAAAGAAGCTCCCAACTGAATTTCGTGATAACCTTAAATGAGGAAGAATGTCCTTGACCAGAACCAGAGGGCAAAGGGCAAGTATCCTGTAGCCACAAGCTCGTGAGCTGGGTGCCCCAGCTGTGTGAGCCAACTGGGAGGGGTGTGATCTGAAACCTGTGGTTCCTGTTTCCCCACAAGGAAGGCATATGGCTTGGGGCAGTTTTGAGTACAAGGTCTGGAACTTAGCTGGATGCTGCCACTGGGGAACTGTGGGTGTGAGATCTGCCTTGCCAAGTATGCAGGGAGCTGGGTGGGGTTTACTATCACCTGTTACTTCCCACTCCCTACATAAAATTCTCTGTGCAGCAGAGGCAGTTAATACACCTCTCTGGAACATTATCCCAGTGCCCAGAGAAACCTCCCTCGAACTCCCAGAGAAACCTTCCTGGAACTCCTGCCCAGGGGCTGCTGCTTGCCCCACTTGTGGAGAGTCAGAGCAGGGACTTGGCTGACCCAGCCCCCACCAGGCTTTACCCCTCCAGCCACCCTGGTAGTTTAACACAAAGGACAGAAACTTTTGGGAGCTTTATGGCCCTGCCCATCCCTGAGAAACCAGAGCACCGCCCCTGGGTAACATAAGGCCAACACAATACCAGTGCTACTACTGCAGCTGGTGCTCTTTTGCACACGTCATTTCCTGACTGGAGGCCAACTAACACAGTCCATTACATCATCTCCAGGTAGAATAACACTGCACCCAGGAAGGAGAAAACTTGTGCATGACCTCAGCTATCACCATTGCCCGTACTACCCTGGCTAACTAGGAGGTCCTAAATCTGTCCACATAACCTTTGCATTATGACTACAACCATCATTTGAGAAAGCCAACACATTAAGACTATCCATAATCAAGGAATCTCAGTCTGTGTCACTTTCCTGCCACCCCCATCAGAGCTGGTGCTGGTATCCACTGCTGGGAGACTTGAGGACAGGCCATATCTCTAGATTCCTTGCAGGCATTCCCAGCACCAGCGTGGAGTATGGCAGCCACACTGCGCATCTAGACCCAGAGGAAAAACGGCATTCACAGTAGTCTGGTCCTTAGGGACACCTGCTCCTAGGGGAAGGGAGAGTGTACCACATCAGGGGACCACCCATGGCACAAAAGAACCCAGGCTGCAGGCCTTGAGTCCCAGATCTTTCCACTGGTGGGAAGTTTCTTTCAGAAGAGATATAGTTGCCGTGCTGGGCTCAGCAAGGAAAGTCTGCAGCTCTGCCCCAACAGTCAGGCAGCCCTGGTGCTTGTGAATAGTCTTAGAGAAGAGGACTTCCTTTCCCTCTCATTCACCACTGCATACACAGATGGAGCTTTTCCCATGGGAGCTTGCCATAGGTGTACCTATAGACAACCTCTCTGAAACACTTCAGGGTGACTGCATCCCCACAGGAGGAGCACTCTCCAAGTGTAGGACTGCCTGAGAGGCAGAGTCACAATTCCTCTCCACTTGGAACATCAACATTCCTGCAGATGAATTTTCTGCCGGCCTGATAAGGGAGATAAGGTGGCTCCAGTCCTTCCCTCTGATAAGACCTCAGTGTGTTTCACTGAGAGCTTCCTTAGCCACTTCTGTCAAGGCTGGGACCTTTGCCCACCATTGGGTACTGCATTTATCCACCTGCTTTAGCCATAGGTGGTTTTTACCTGTGGACATCTCCTGTTTTGTTCTGAAGCCTAAAATATTCAATCCGGTAAGTAAAATGCTGGGGAAAAAATAAAAAAGCACACATCACAGGGGAATGAGATTAAGCATCAAGAGACTTCTACCATTTCAACCCTATAAGAGACAGTCAGCTTGCTCACATGACCAATATATTGCTACTACAACCAGCAGCAGAGAAAGCTGTCATACAAAGACTCTTTATAACCAAGGAACTAAGAGTTTATCCCCCCAAGAACTGAATTTGGCTACAATAAGCTATAAACATTAAAATCACATCCTTATGGGGGGAAAAAAGAAATTTAAAAAGCATAGTCAAATCAAAAATAAAATTCAAGAATAATCAGAAGAAATAGTCTATCCAAATGAGAAGGAACCAGAAAGGTAATTCTGGTAATATGATAAAACAGGATTCTGTAACACCCCCAGAAGATCACACTAGCCCTCCAACAATGAATCCAAACTAAGATGAACTCTTTGAAATACCGGATAATGAATTCAAAATATTGATTATTAAGCTACTCCAAGAGATACTAGAGAAAGGTGAAAACCAACATAGAGAAGTTTAAAAAAAAATTCAGGATGTAAATGTAGAATTTTCTAGAGAGATAGATGTCAGCAATGATAACAGTTAACAATGAAATCAAGATGAAAATTTAAAAATTCATAATTAATAGTGACACAAGTTATGAAAACCTCTGAGATACAACTAAAGCAGTGCTATGGGGAAAGTGTATAGCACTAAATGCCTACATCAAAAAGTCTGAAAGAACACAAATTGACAGCCTAGTGTCACACCTGAAGGAACTAAAGAAACAAGAACAAACTGAACCCAAAGATAGCAGAAGAAAAGGAATTGACAACGATCAGAGCAGAACTAAATGAAATTGAAATAACAACAGCAGCAAAAAACCTGTCAGAAGCTATCAGAACTTCTGGAAATGAAAGGCTCTCTTAAGGCATTACAAAATACAGTGGAAGGTTTCAACAATGTACTGGAACAAGTAGAAGAAAGAATTTCAGAGCTCGAATAATAAGGTTTTTGAATTAGCCCAATCAGTCAAAAACAAAGAAGAGTCAAAAGAAATGAGCAGAGTCTCCAAGAAATATGGGATTATGTAAAACCGCCAAACCTAAGAATAATTGGTATTACTGAGGGAGAAGAGAAAGCAAAAAGTCTAGGAAATTTATTTGAGGGAATAATTGAGGAAAACTTTCCTGATTTTGCTAGAGATTTAGATATCCAAATATGGGAAGCTCAGAGAAATCCTGTCAAAGTGATTGTAAAAAGGTCATCACCAAGGCATATAGTCATCAGCCTATCCAAAGTCAAAATGAGGGAAAGAATTCTAAGAGCAATGAAACAAAAGCATCAGGTAACCTATAAAGGAAAACCTATCAGACTAATAGCAGACTCCTTGGCGGAAGCCTTACAAGCCAAAAGGAATTGGGAGTCCTATCTTTAGCCTCCTTAAACAGAATAACTGTCAGCCAAGAGTTTTGTATCTAACAAAACTAAATTTCATAAATGAAGGAGAAATAAAGTATTTTTAGACAAGTAAATATTGAGGGAATTTGTTACTGCCAGACCAGCCATACAAGAAATGTTAAAATGAGTTCTAAATCTTGAAACAGGAGCTTGATATGCACCCAATTAAAACCCCTTGAAAGCATATAGGCCCTCGCAGGGCCTAAAATCAACACTGCCAAAAAAACCCCAAAATATCAGCCGGGCATGGTGGCTCACACTTGTAATCCCGGCACTTTGGGAGGCCGAAGCAGGCGGATCACGAGTTCAAGAGATCGAGACCATCCTGGCCAACAGGGTGAAACCCCGTCTCTACTAAAAACACAAAAATTAGCTGGGCATGTTGGTATGTGCCTATAATTTCAGTTACTCGAGAGGCTGAGGCAGTAGAATTGCTTGAACCCAGGAGGTGGAGGTTGCAGTGAGCTGAGATTGTGCTGCTGCATTCCAGCCTGCTGACAGAGTGAGACTCTGTCTCAAAAAATTAAAAAAAAAATAATAAAAAATTACCTGGGTAACAATTAACATGATGAATGGAACAGTACCTCACATCTCAATATTAACGTTGAATGTAAATGGCCTAAATGCTCCACTTAAAAGATACAGATTGGCAGAATGGATAAAAAAAAAATCACAAACCAAATATTTACTGTCTTCAAGAGACCTGCCTAACATAATACTCAAGGCAAAGGGGTGGAAAAAATATTGCACACAAATGGAAACCAAAAGTAAGCAGGAGTAGCTATTCTTATATCAAACAGACTTTAAAGCAACAACATTAAAAAAAAAAGATAGTGTTGTCTTATAATGATAAAAGGATCAATCCAACAAGAAGATACTACAATCCTAAGTTTATATGCAACTAACACTGCAGCTCCCCAGATTCATAAAAACAATTACTACTTGATCTAAGAAATGAGACAGACAGCAACACAGTAATAGTGGGGGACTTTATTACTCCACTGACAGCACTAGACAGATCATTGAGACAGAAAATCAACAAAGAAACAACTTAAACTACACTAATAGACCTAACAGATATTTACAGAGCATTGTGCCCAAGAACTGCAGAATATACATTCTTCTCATCAGCATAAGGAACATTCTGCCTATATGATAGGCCACAAAACAGGTCTCAATAAATTTAAAAAAAAATCAGAATCATATCAGATATCCTTTCAGACCACAGTGGAATTAAACTAGAGATCAACTACAAAAGGAACCCCCCCAAACTATAAAAATACATGGAAGTTAAACAATCTGCTCCTGAAAGATTTTGGGTTAACAATGAAATCAAGATAGAAATTTGAAAACTCATAACTAATAGTGACACAAGTTATCAAAACCTTTGGGATACAACCAAAGCAGTGCAATGAGGTAAATTTATAGCACTAACTGCCTACATCAAAAAGTCTGAAAGATCACATATTGACAATCTAATGTCACTAGAAACTAGTGAAACAAGAACAAACAGAGAAACTAAAAGTAGAGAAACAAGAACAAACTGAACCCAAAGCTAGCACAAGAAAAACAAAGAACAAAGAACAATCGCAGAACTAAATGCGATTGAAACAAACAGAAACCATACAAAAGGTAAATGAAACAAAAAGCTGGTTCTTTGAGAGAGAAACAAAATGGATAGAGCATTAGCTAGATGAACCAAAAAAAAAAAAAAAAAGAAGATTCAAATAAGATAGATCAATTAGAAATGAAAGTGGAGACATTACAACCAGTGCCACAGAACGCAATAGATCATTTGAAACTACTGTTAACACCTCTATGCGTATGAACTAGAAAACCTTGAGGAAATGGATAAATTCCTGGAAACATACAACCCTCCTAGATTAAATCAGGAAGAAATAGAAACCCTGAGCAGACCAATAACAAGCAGCAAGATTGAATCAGTAATAAAAAAAAAGTTGCCAACAAAGAAAAAGCCCAGGGCTAGATAGATTCACAGCTGAATTCTACCGGATATTCAAAGATGAACTGGTACCAATCCTACTGCAACTATTCCAAAAGATTGAGAGAGAGGGAATCTTCCCGGAATTGTTCTATGAAGCCAGTATCACCCTGATACCAAAACTCAGAAAGGACATAACAAAAAAGGAAAAGTATAGAGTAATATCCCTAATGAACATAGATACAAAAATTTTCAACAAAATACTAGCTAACCAAATCCAACATCACATCAAAAAGATAATGCATGGTGATCGAGTGGGTTTTATTCCAGGGATTCAGGGATGATTTAACATATGCAAGTCAATAAATGTGATATATCACTTAAACAGAATTATAAATGAAAACTACATTATCATCTCAATAGATGCAGAAAAAGCATCTGGTAAAATCCAGCAACCTTTTATGATAAAAACCCTCAACAAACTAGGCATAGAGGGGATTTCCCTCAAATTAATAAAAGCCATATATGACAAACCCACAGCTGACATCATACTGAATGGGAAAAGTTGAAAGCCTTCCCCCTGAGAACTGGAACAAGACAAGGATGCCCACTTTGATCACTTCTATTCAACATACTACTGGAAGTGCTAGTCCTAGTCAGAGCAGTCAGGCAAGAGAAGTAAAGGGCATCCAAATTGGAAAAGGAAGTGAAACTATCACTGTTCACTGATGATATCATTGTATATGTAAAAAACCCTAAATACTGCTCCAGAAGACTCCTAGATTTGATAAACAAGTAAAGTCTCAGTTTACAAAATGTACACAAATCAGTAGCACTGCTGCACACCAACAACGACCAAGCTGAGAATCAAATCAAGAACTTAGCCCCTTTTGCATCTACAAAAAAGATAAAATACTAGGAATATACTTAACCAAGGGGGTGAAAGATCTCTACAAGGTGAACTACAAACAAATGGAAACACATCCCATGTTCATAGATTGGAAGAATCAATATTGTGAAAATAACCATACTGCCCAAAGCAATATACATAATTAGTGCAATTCCCCATCAAAATACCAACATTGTTTTTCACCAAATGGGAAAAAAAAAAATCCTAAAATTCATGTGGAACCAAAAAGAGCCCAAATAACCAAAGCAATCCTTAGCAAAAAGAACACATCTGGAAGCTTCATCTTACTGGACTCTTAGTTGTACTACAAGGCTATAGTTACCGAAACAGCATGGTTCTGGTATAAAAGTAGGTACATAGAACCAAGGAAACAGAATAGAGAACTCAGAAATAAAGCCAAATACTTAGAAGCAAGTGATCTTCAACAAAGCATACAAAAACATAAATTGGGGAAAGGACACCCTATTAAAAGGTGCTGAGAAAACTGGCTAGCCACATGTAGAAGAATGAAACTGTATCCCTCTCACTTTATACAAAAATCAACTCAAGATGGATCAAAGACTTAAATCTAAGACCCAAAGCCATACAAATCCTAGAAGAAAACCTAGGAAAAACTCTTCTAGACGTTGGCCTAGGCAAAAAATTCATGACTAAAATCCCAAAAGCAAATGCAACAAAAATAAATAAATGGGACCTGGTTAAATAACTTCTCTACAGCAAAAGAAATAATCATCAAAATAAACAGACAATCCACAGAATGGGAGAAAATATTTGTAAACTGTGCATCTGACAAAGAACTAACAGAATCTACAAGGAACTCAAATCAGCAAGAAAAATAAATAATCCCACTAAAATGTAGGCAAATGATATGAATAGACATTTCTCAAAAGAAGATACACAAATGACCGAGAAACGTGAAAAAATGTTCAACATCCCTAATCGTTAGGAGAATGCAAATTAAAATCACAATGAGAAACCAGCCTACTCCTGCTAGAATGGCCATTATTAGAAAGTCAAAAACCAATAGCTGCTGGTGTGGATGTGGTAAAAGGGGAATGCTTATATGCTGCTGGTGGGAATATAAATTAATACAACCTCTATGGAAAACAGTATGGAGATTCCTTAAAGAACTAAAAGTAGATCTACCATTCAATCCAGCAATCCCACTACTGGGTATCTATCCAAAGGAAAAGAAGTCATTATATGAAAAAGACACATGCCCACGTATCTTTATTGCAGACCAATTCACAATTGCAAAGATATGGAACCCACCTAAATGCCCATTGACCAATGAGTGAATAAAGATAACGTGGTATATATATATATCCACACACACACACACACACACACACACACCATGTAGTACTACTCAGCCATAAAAAGGAATGAAGTAATGTGTTTTGCAGTAATATGGATTAAGCTGGAGGCCATTATTCTAAGTGAGATACCTCAGGAATGGAGAACTAAATGTCAAGTGTTCTCATTGGAAGTGGGAGCTAATCTAAGTATACGCAAAGAGTTAGTGATAAAATGGAATTTGGAGATTCAGAAGAGGAAGGGTATTGAGGGTATGGGATAAAAAACTGCATATTAGATACAAAGTACACTACTTGGGTGATAGGTGTATTAAAATATCAGAATTCATCACTATATAATTTATGTAATCAAAACCCCTTGTACTCCAAAAGCTATTGAAATAAAAATCAAAAGAAAAAAAATACCATTAAACTGTTTCTAGTTTTCGATTAGGTTTCCCTTTATTGTAAGTCTGAAGTGACTTGTTTCTTAAATGCATTGAAATTTTTTTTGTGACAACTTCTTCATAGTTAATGTAATGTATATGTATATATCTACAGTGTAATGACAGATTATAAACATTTTCAGTTTGTACATTTGATTTAAATGGTCTCTAAATTGCTTACATATGTGACTGGGTTCAGCCACCACCAGATGGGGGTGATGTTGTGCTCAAATCCAAATGGCCATAAAGGCTTATGCTTATACATATGGGTTTGTATGTGGTAGAGATAAGCATATAGAAATTATACACACATGCATACAAACCTTTTTTTAAACTAATTGATGTTGCTAAAATTTATATTTAACAGATAATACCCATACCATATTTATGAGTCTATTAGTTCTTTTATCATACAGTGTAAATCCTTTAGGGTAACATCTAGACAAAAACAAGGAGCTCTTTTACTGTAAACATTAGTATGTTTTTCATACATTTCAAAGTTGCAAGGATTTCTAGGTATGTGTTCTTTTTCATATGGTTGTTTAATAATGTTCATGGAAGCTCTGTATTTTACCTTACTATCAACCCTTGCTGGAACACTTCTAACAGTTTGAGAACAATTTATTTAGCTTAAGGTACTTCAAATTAGTAAAGTATCAAAGTTTTTTATTTCTTGATTCTAAGGGATTTTCTTTTTCATTTGGATGCTTACGCCCAGAGTTCTCAAGTTCTTTTCCCTTCTAGTATATATTACTAATAATGTTAATTCAAAAAAAATGTGTCTTAATCTAAACAAAGTGCCTCAGAACTACAGGCTTATTCTGTTGTTGACTGCTCCTTTAAAATTATGCTAGCTTTCTTCTTAATGTATGACAGCTTTGGGTCTCTAAGTTTAATATTGTACAGGAAAGTTAGGTGGGTTGTTCTACTTTTCATTGCCAAGATAATGTATTCCTTTATATATAGAAAAGCCAATAACAATGTGAAACAGTTTTTATCAGTCTTTGTTTTAGTAAATACGGTAAATTAAGATTGCTAAAGGCTGTTAGAAGGGTTGAATGTAAATTTACGATTGTAGGTGTACCTGTGGAATTTTATACTTTCATATTGTATAAACAATAGGGCAGGGAGGCATGATCTTCTGAGAAACATATTCAGTAAAATAGCTTGCAGTTTTATTCTTTCTTTCTTTCTTTTTTTTTTTTTTTTTGAGACAGAGTCTCACTCTATCGCCTAGGCTGGAGTGCAGTGGTGCGATCTCGGCTCACTGCAAGCTCTGCCTCCTGGGTTCACGCCATTCTCCTGCCTCAGCCTCCCGAGTAGCTGGGGCTACAGGCACCCACCACCATGCCCGGCTAATTTTTTGTATTTTTAGTGGAGATGGGGTTTCACCGTGTTAGCCAGGATGGTCTCAATCTCCTGACCTCGTGATCAGCCTGCCTCGGCCTCCCAAAGTGCTGGGATTACAGGCGTGAGCCATTGCGCCCAGCCTATTCATTTGTTTTAACTTCTGTGTTAGAGACTTGAAATCTCTTTTGATGAATCAGAAATGTGCCCTTCTTTTAATATCGTATCCAAAAGGAAGATAATGCTGACAGTTTTATTATTATAACTAGGAATATATCCTGTTGCCAGTGGTGATAATCTATATTGTTTCCATATTAATTATATTAAAACTAAAGTTATTTCACTGTTGAAAAAATCCTGAAATTATTATATCTGGTAAACCATTCTCTAAAATCCCATCAGTTTATACTATGTAACTAAAAAATTAGATATCTAGGGATATATCTTATGGTGAATTTATTTTCGTGGGCACATCAAGAAGGCATGATCCTCAGAATGAGGTAGTACACAGAGATTTATGAAATTGTTTCTATAGCAGTTACAGAGATTAGTAACAACTGCTTTGAAAAAAAAAATCTGTATCTAATTTATATGGTCTGGGTCTCTGGAAGTTTAGTTGTTCACTTCTCAAGTTTATCCAGAGTTGCTTCTTGAGGAGAATGCAGAATTTGTCAGCAAAAGTTCCTGAAGACCTCCTTTACATGTTCCAGGAAAGAACAATTGGATAGAATCTTATTTTTCAAAACAGGATGCCAACTCTTACATCTTAAATTGGTTTCCAAAGCACGTAGATCTATATTTAGTGTAGCATACATTACTGATTAACTTCCCAGTTCCTTTCTTTCCATTCTTTCTTTTTGGCAGGGTCTCAGTTTGGTTGAGTACTCTTCTTCCTAATAATATCTTTGGGCTCAGGGAAGGGACCACTTAATTTCTCCAGTGTTTAAATCCTGATTGGTCATGATAGTTTCATTCCTTTACGTAATGGTTTAAACATGGACATGAGACCTCATCTGGGCTCAGGAGGCTTGAGAAGAAGTGAGCTGCGGGATATTTTAGAAAGGTTTTCTTTGCAAAAAAAAGTAGATGCAAAGGAGGAATTAGAGCTGGAGATTTATCCCTACTTCTAAACTTTGAAATAGAGATACACTCTTCGCCTATTTGCACTGAATGAACAGACTCCAGTTCCCTCTTTAACATTCCATTCTGTCATCTCATTTAAAAAATTTCAGGCTAGGCATGGTGGCTCACACCACCCAGCACTTCGGGAGGCCCGAGGCAGCCTGATCACTTGAGGTCAGGAGTTTGAGACCAGCCTGGCCAACATGATGAAACCCCATCTCTACTGAAAATACAAAAAAATTAGCTGGACATAGTGACACACACCTGTAATCCTAGCTTCTCAGGAGGCTGAGGCAGGAGAATGGAGTGACCCTGGGAGGCGGAGGTTGTAGTGAGCCAAGACTGCGCCACTGCACTCCAGCCTGGACAACAGAGTGAGACTCCGTTTCAAAAAAAAAATTTTTTACTCCTCTTCCCTTTGTTTTTTAAAGTTTTCTGGATAGGTTAATAGGAATACTTTACGTTAGTGTGGTGTTTTTATTTTTTAAATTTTAGAATGGTAAGAACACTTAACATGAGATATACCCTCAACAGATTTTTAAATGTATAATATGGTATTGTTATCTATAGCACGGTGTTGAACAGCAGATCTCTAGAACTTACTTATCTTGCTTTACTAAAATTTTATGCCCATTGATTAACAACTCCTCATTTCTTCCTCTCCCCCAGCCCCTGGCAGCCACAATTCCATTATTTGCTTCCATGCATTTGTCTATTTTAGACAGCTTATGCCAGTGGAATCATGCAGTATTTGTCCTTCTGTGACTGGCTTATTTTACTAAGCATAATAGCCATAAGGTTCATCTACATTGTTGCATATTGCAGGATTTCTTTCTTGTTTAAGTCAGAATAATATTCTGTTCTATCACATTTAAAAAATCCAGTCATCAGCTGGTGGACATTTAGGTTATTACTGTATTTTGGCTGTTGTAAATAGTGCTGCTGTGAACATGAGAGCACAGATACCTCTTCAGGATCCTATTTCAGTTATTTTGGATAAAAACCCAGAAGTGTGAGACTCCTGGATCATGTAGTAATTCTATTTTCAATTTCTTTGAGGAATCACCATACTGTTTTCTATAGGAGTTGTACAATTTTGCATTCCCACTAACAGTATGAAAGGATTCCAATTTCTCCGCAACCTCACCAGCACGTGTCTTGTTTTTTGTTGTTTTTGCTTGTTTGTTTGTTTGTTTTTATAATAACCATTCTAATGGATGTGGGGTGGTATCTCACTGTGGTTTCGATTTGCATTACTCTAATGACTGGTGATATTAATGATCTTTTTATATACTTGTTGGCTGTTTGTATGTATTCTTTGGAGAAATGTCTATTCAAGTCCTTAGCTCATTTTTAATTGGGTTTTTATTTTTGCTATTGAGTTGTAAAGTCCCTTATACATTTTGGAAATTAACCCTTTATCAGATACATGGTTTGTGAATATTTTCTCCCATCTTCTTGTTTCCTTTGCTGTGCAGAACCTCTTTAGTTTCATGTAGTGCCAGTTGTCTGTTTTTTGCATTTGTTGTCTGTGTTTTTGGTCACATCTGTGAAATCATTGCCAAGACCAGTGGTACAGAGTTTTTCCTCATGTGTCGTTCTAGGAGTTTTACAGTTTCAGGTCTAACAGGTAAGTCGTTAATGCATTCTGAGTTGATTTTTGTGTATGGTGTAAGATAAGGGTCCAGTTTCATTCCCTTGCATTTGTATATCTGGTTTTCTTTGTATTTGTTGAAGAGACTGTCATTACCTCCTTGTGTATTCATGGCACCCTTGTTACACATTGGTTTATCATACATGCATGAATTTATTTCTGGACTCTGTTGCATCAGTTTGTCTTTCTTTTTGCCAGTACCATACTATTTAATTATTATAACTGTGTGTGTGTGTGTGTGTGTGTATATATATCTATATCTAGATATATATAAAAAAAGAAGTATGATGATTCTAGTTATGTTATTGTTTCTCAGAATTCTTTTGACTATTCAGGGTCTTCTGTGGTTCCATATGAATTTTAGATTTTTTTCCTATTTCTCTAAAAAATTTCTCTAAAAATTGGGTTTTAGATAGGGATTGCATTGAATCTATAGCCCACTTTGATTAGTAGGGAAATTTTAACGGTATTCAGTCGTCTAATCTATGAACATTAGAAGTATTTCCATTTGTTTGTCTTCTTTAGTTCTTTAGTTTCTTTTATCAGTGTTTTATAGTTTTGAATATGCAGGTCTTTCACTTTCTTAGTTAAGTCTATTCCTAGTATTTTATTCTTTGGATGCAATTGTAAATGAGATTGTTTTCTTAATATCTTTTTCATATAGATTGTTATTGGTACATAGGAATGAAATTGATTTTTGTATGTTGATTTTGTATTCTGCAACTTCACTGAATTTTTTTATGTTAATAGTTTTTTGGTGGGGTCTTTATGCATTTCTGTAAATATTAGATCATGTTATCTGCAAACAGGGACAGTTTTACTACTTTCCTTTTGATTTGAATGTCTTTTATTTCTTTTTCTTAGTTAATTGCTCTGGCTAGGATTTCCAACACTATAGAAGTGTTGGTGGAGCAGGTGCAGGCTAATACTTGTTTGTCTTTTGTTTTGTAGAGACAAGGCCTTGCTTTGCCATTCAGGCTGGAGTGCAGTGGCAGTGTTGCAGTCATATCTCATTATAACCTCAAACTCCTGGGCTCAAGTGAGCCTCTTGCCTTAGCCTCTTGAATGGCTGGGACACAGGCATGCCACCATGCCTGGCTAATTTTTAATTTTTATTTGGTGGAGATGGAGTCTTGCTGTGTTGTCCAGGCTGGTCTTCAACTCCTAGGCTCAAGTGATTCTCCTGCATTTACCTCCAGAAGTGCTGGCATTATAAGTGTGAGCCACTGTGTCTGGCCTTGTCTTTTTGATCTTAGGGAGAAAGCTGTCAGTCTTTCACAACTGAGTATTTTGTTAGTTGTGTGTTCTTCATATATGACCTTTATTGTGTTGAGGAAGTTTTTCTTTTATTTCTAATTTATTAAATGTTTTTATCATGAAATGGTATTGAGTTTGGTCAGATGCTTTTTCTGCATCAGTTGAAATGGTCATGTGTTTTTTTCCTTTCATCCTATTAATGTGGTGTATTATATTGATTGATTTTTTTTTTTTTTTTTTTTGAGACAGAGTCTGGCTCTATTGCCCAGGCTGGAATTCAGTAACATGATCTCAGCTTACTGCAACCTCCACCTCCTGGGTTCAAGCAGTTCTCATGCCTCAGCCTCCCAAGTAGCTGGGATTATAGGTGCATGCCATCATACCCAGCTAATTTTTGTGTTTTTAGTAGAGATGGGGTTTCTCCGTGTTGGCCGGGCTGGCCTCCAACTCCTGACCTCAAGTGATCTACCCGCCTTAGCCTCCGAAAGTGCTGGGATTACAGGCGTGAGCCACCGTGCCCAGTCTGTTGATTAATTTTTGTATGTTGAACTACTCTTGTATTCCAGAGATAGATCCTAGTTGTTCATGATGTATGATCCCTTTAATACGCAGCTGAATTTGGTTTGCTAGTATATTGTTGAGGATTTTTTAATCTGTATTTATACAGGATATTGGACTGTTGTTTTCTTGTAGTGTCTTTGACTTTGGTGTCAGGCAAATGCTGGCCCTAACTCATGACTGAGTTAGGAAGCATTCCCTTCTCTTTAAATTTTGGAAAGAGTTGTAGAAGTATTGATACTTACTCTTTAAATATTTGGTCCAGCTGGGTGTGGTGACATGTGACTGTAATAATCTTAGCTACTCAGGAGGCTAAGGTGGAGGATCATTTGAGCTCAGGAGTTTGAGATCAGCCTGGGCAAAATAGCGAGACCTTGTCTCTTAAAAAAAAAAATGAATAAATGAATGAAAAAAAGAACAAAAATAAATTAAAAAATGAAATAAAGTACTTGGCCAAACTCACCAGTGAGGTTATCTGGTCTGGGATTTCCTTTCTTGGAATTTTCTGCTTTCTTTTATGTTAATCAGATACTTTTGTGTCTTCTATTTTATTTTGTTTGTGTACTTTTTAGCTATATACTTGTACTATTTTTCTAAGAATTACACTGGGGATTGCAACCTGCATCTTTAATTACTACAGTCTACTTAGTGTTGAATTACTTCAGGTGAAATAGTAGCTGCTTTGAAGTCTTTGCTAAGTCCCACATATTAGCCCACTCTGAGTTAATTTGTATTGACTTTTTTTTTTCCTTTTCATGCTTATGGATCATCTTACCTCATTTATTTGCATGTGAAATAAATTTTGGTTGAAAACTAGACATTATGGATAGTACATTTTATTGATTCTAGATCCTGTTATGTTCTCTGAGGATCGCTCATGATGTTTTTGTTCTAGCCTGTAGAACAAATTTAACTTGTCTGGTCTTATACTGTACATTATTTTTCCCTGTATTGTGTAGTTGCTGGTTTCGCTCAGTTCTTTAATCTTACAGCTGCCACTTTGAGAATGTAGTACCCTATGGTTTTCCCTGTACCTTTGTAGTTAGCCATCACCAAGGATTCTGGCAAAGTTCGTACTAAAATTATGGCCCTTACCTCTTTTTCCTTTGTGTGTTTCTTCCCTGTCCTTTCAGTTGCTCTGCTAGCCATGAGCTCAGTCCTTTGACATTGCAAGTTAGTAAGGCCCCAGCTTTCTGCCATTATAGCTGTGCACTGTTTGGGGAATGCTGTCAGTCTGAAAAAGCAGCAAACTCACTCATCTCACACATCTTTTAAGGGTAGATTCCTCTCTGACTTTAGATTGCTTTTTTCTCCAAATCCCCATTGGATCTCTCCCACGCATATGTAATTTAATGGTAAGGCAGGGATTTGATCTTGCTCCTGTGGCTTTCAGGATTCCACCCCTCAACCCCTTTTCCCCAGCTTTATATTAAATAACTACTCTGCCTGCCCTGATTCCTATTCTCTGCCGTCTCCAGAATGTAAGTCTGTATCTATAGGATTTGGAATGGGAGTTGTGGTAGTGAGTGCCTTTAGGCAAAAATGACCAGACTTGCAATTCTTACCCATTGCAATTTCTATAATTAAAAGTAAATCTTTCTTTGGTATATTTCTGCCTTTAGTTATTTCTGTCACCTTCAAGTGCAGTATTCATCGTTTAATGATGGGGATATGTTCTGAGAAATGTGTCTTTAGGCGATTCATCTTTGTGTACTTACACAAACCTAGATGATGTAGCCTACTACACACCTAGGCTATATGGTATATCCTATTGCTTCCAGGCTACAAACCTGGACAGCATGTTTATGTATTGAATATTATAGGCAGTTGTAACACAGTGGTACTTGTGTACTTAAACATATCTGAACATAGAGAAGGTAATATATTGTGCTAGTTACTATGGCTGTGACATCATAGGCAATAGGAAATTTTCAGCTCCATTATAATCTTATGAGACCACTAACTAAAGCATCATTATGTGGCACATGACTATGGTGTGTTTTTAAAAATGCTTTATGTAGATTTAGAGCTTATCTGCTGGAAACTATGCATGACCAGTTCACTCTGCCATTAGTGGAAGCTAGATGAAACTAATTTGTATTTTCCTGTTTCTCATAGGCACTCAAAGACTGTAAAATTGGATATGCATTGTAAATTTAAATCACTTTGATAACAGTCTATGTAGGTTGAGAGCTTATGCGTTATTTTTAGTTTGAAATAAGAGGTAATATTAAATATAAACTTAAATTTTATGTATATAAAATTTCTGTATTCCCAAAGAACAAATGGATATAATAGTGTTGTCAAGTATCTTTACTTTGGTTTTGGGGGTCTATTGCTATTAAATTACTTGTTTTTTGAAAAGATGATACATCTTGTGGAAATTTTTAATAAATACTCAAATTAGTTACATGTTATTGTTTTTCTAGCTATTTAACAGTTTATTTTCTAAGGCACATCTCTGCCTTATTTAGAAGAACAGCAGAAAAACTATGCCAATAGAAGTTGTTCTTTCTTTTTGCCAAAACTAATTCGAAGTAGCAACACCTTTTTCATAGTCTTTGAATATATTTAATATAGGGATTCTAAGAGATTCTAGATGTTGCATGTGTTGAACTCATGGGTCTTGTCACTGATTTAAGTTTGGTGTTGCTTCTATGACAGGAACAATATTGTGCTTTCTAGAAGATACCATCTAAGCCTGTGTCTTCCAATGTGACTTTAGCCTTGTGGTAACATTATTTAGGGATTGAGATTTGTGGTACACAGAGGCAGGTAAGCAAAGAGAGAGGAGTCTAAAATTATAAATAAGTTCTATTTTATAATAAGAAATTTAATTTATTCAGCCATAGGTTATGTTCACATATTTAGATATTCTTTGATTTCAAGAGAAGTAAGGGCTTAGTGATAATAGCTATTCTAATTGATGGATTTACTCATAGTGGTAATATTTAATGATGCAATTGCTCAGTATTTTGAACTCTAATGCTTTTGATCCTAACAGCTTTTGAGGCTAAAGGATAGTATCTTACTCTGTTTTGTACTGCTGTAACAGAATACTACAGATTGAGTAATTTATAAAGAACAGAAATGTTGTATCTCACAATTCTGGAGGCAGGAAAGTCCGAGATCAAGTTGTTGCCATTCGATGTGGGCCTTCATGCTGCATCCTCATGTGGTGGAAGGTACAAGGGCAAGAGAGATCAACTCTGTGTTCCTATGTGGGATAAGAGCAGAAGTGAGAGAACCCACTCCTGCAAACCCTTTTTATAGCAGCATTGCTATATGTGTACATAAGGTGGAACCTATATGAGCTAAACATCTCCCAAAAGGCCCCACCTCCCAACACTGTTGCATTGGGGATTAAACTTCCAGCATATGAATTTTGGGGAACACATTCAGACCACAGCAGATCATGACATGTTCTGTGGTGTTTTTTCTGACTTCAAATCAGTGCAGCTCAACAAGTATGGCACTATAGGCAGAATAATGGTCCTCCAAAGAGTCCATGTTTTAATCCTTGGAGCCTGTGAATATGTTACCTTACATTGCAAAAGGGTCTTGGCAGATATGATTAAGATTATAGGCTTTGAGAGGGGGAGATTATTCTGGATTGGAAGACGAAGGCAGAAGAGTGGGTGGGATGATGGAAGAAGAGACAGGAAAGATTTGAAGCATGAGAAGTACTTGATTTGCCATCGTTGGCTTTGAAGATGAAAGAAGGAGATCATAAGCCAAGGTATGTAGATGTCTTCTAGAAGCTGGGAACTGTCCTTAGTTGATAGCCTGTAAGGAAACAGGGTCCTCAGTCCCACAACCATAAGGACTTCAATTCTGCCAGCAACCTAAAGGACCAGGGAAACAGATTCTCCCCAATGGCCTCCGGAAGGAATTACAGCGATGCAAACGTCTTGGTTTTAGCCTATTGTGACCTGTTTTGAACTTTACCTTCAAAGCTATAAGATAATAAATTTGTGCTTTTTAAGCCTCTGGGTTTGTGGTAATTTTTTACAGTAGCAATAAGAAACTAATACATGCAGCGTTTGTACTATGTCAGTTACATGGAAAGAGGACTGTTTGTTTTGGAGGAAGAAGAATGATCTTTGAAGTTATTCTCTAGAAAGACATTAGAGTTAAAGCGAAGTAAACTACACACACACAGGCACACACACACACACGCACACACGCGCACACACACACTACCTATTACTGTTGTTTTTTTTTTTTACTATGTCCTGGCTGTCCTGACAGAAAAGTGTCAGAATTATAAGACTTTGTTTTGGGAGAAACTAGATATTTTTTTATACACAGGTACAAAATATTAACTGATGATTTAAAATAAACAGCTATAATTGGATATTGCTTATAAAATATCTTTTATACGTGTCCATCTGTTTATGTGCCTGTTTTAGAATTATGCAGATTAATGAATTTCATTCTTAGTCTTTGGGATGCTTACAGGATATTATCACAGATCTGACTACAGGTGTAGGGTGAGTCTATTTATTAGTCGTAGTTATTTAATTTCTAACAGAAGAATATATTTAGTCAAGATTTTAGTACAGTGAGCAGGAGATTTCTCATGGAATTTTCTATTGAGGCTAGTTCTTCAAAATCATGTTTGTTTTGCATTGTGTTGTGAGGAATCCTTGTGATTTGGATGAAAGGAATGTTGAGCTGTTTCACTTTGGTCTCCTAATTTTGCTTCATTGAGAGTGGTTTGCTCTTATCTTGTTTATAAATATGAGTTTTGTAAACTATTTTATTTGGAAAAGAAAAAGTTCCTTTGCTAAAAGGACTTTGAAAATGGAAGCCATATTTTTTCCTGGGAGAAGTAATAGAACATTCATTGGCAGCTGTAGGGTATGAGCCTTCACTTGGGAAAAGACTTGAGGAAGAATGGCATCTTGGGACAAAATGGAGAGCATGAATGGTTAACATATGTATCAACAGTCTATGTGGAGTAAGAGAGTGAGGGGGATAAAATGGTGTTTTATTGGGATGTGCTGTATGATAACCCACATCCTCCAGCTTTGTCTAGTTACTCTTCAGGGATGGAAGAGTACCCAGGATATTGATCTCTTTGGAAGATAAAGAAGCAAAGTAATCTCTGCTTGGTCTTTTCCATTAATGCCAAGTTGTGATAATTGCAGGACAGAAGGTAGAGGATAGAGAGAAGGTATTTTGTTTGTATGCTGTTGTTTTTGATGAAGTTTGAGGATATTGAAGAATAACCACCTAATTAATTGATTTGGAGACTTTCTACCTAAAACTAAGTACGAAATTGATATTTTAAAGTGAGTTAAATGGTAGCACAACATTAAAAACTGCAAAGGATTAGTTAGGAAGACTTCTACTGAGGATAAATGATTTTGAATAAATCTTGTTGAATGGGCATATGGAGACTAGTTATTTTAACATAATAATGAGAACAACACTGTATTCATAAACTTTTTTCCATCAAAATAATACTTTATTAATACTTTAGAGGCTTTATAACATCATAAAGTGATACCATAAACTATTATAATCTTTTCTGCTATATAATTTGTGATTAAGAGACAAGAAAGAATAGGCTTTGAAACCATTTAGATCTTGGTTTAAATCCCATTTCCATCCCTGTTTCTAACTGTGAATTACCAGAAGTTAACTTCTCACTCAGGTTTCGGAGAACTGTTAGGAAGTAGTAACAAGCCAGAGTAGATTTCCTTTGACCCTGCCTAGTATATAGTAGGTCTTCAAAATATTGCTTTCCTCCTGTTTTCTTTCTGTAGAAATATAACTAAAGAACAAATTCATGTGATATTTTGATGATCATTTGGAGCATACATCATAATCTGTGATTGTGTGTTCTACTTCTGTGTGCTCAAAAATACTGTTCCCCATCTCCCATTACATCATGTAATGCTTTTCTTGAAAAAAAAAAAAAGAAAAAGATGGTATTTTGTACACACATTTCTCATGCATATTTTTCTAGGAACAAGATATTGAAGTATTACTGTAAAGATTTCTGTGTTAAAGATGGACACTGGCAAGACACCGTGGCGTGTGCCTGTAATCCCAACTACTTGAGAGGCTAAGGTGGGAGGATCTCTTGAGCTCAAGGGTTTGAGGTTATCCTGGGCAATATAACAGGACCCTATCTCGGAGAGGTGGGATGGGGGACAATACTGGAAGAGAGTAGAAACATTTAAGAAAAGTGAAAATCAAGTCTCTGAAATTTCTACTGAGGTAAGAAATCATAATCATTCCTTTTAAAAATAATTTATTCCTTTAAAAAATAGCTACATCACATAATTGAATTAAAAATGTATTTGTTAGTTGTTTTTAAAATAAAATTTAAAAATAATAATGATAAAAGTTTCCATTGATTGCTGTATGGCAGGTACGATGCTGAACATTGTGCTTATCTCACTGAAGCTTCACAACTCTGTGAGGTAGATGCTATCATTTTACAGATGGGCAAAGAGAATCAGATAGGTAGCATTCCTGGATCACATGGCTAGTAGGAAGAAGAGTTGGATTTCTTTCTCTTTTAAAAAAAAATCTCCTGGGCAATTATTTGCTGTGTTGCAAATTAGGTGTTGAATACACGTGCCCTTAAAGTTTTTGATATGACTGGGAGGCTTTCTTTGGGGGTCATTCCTTTGTAAGTAGTTATTAGGTTACATACTTAACATGTATAGTCATTGTGAAGTAAGAATTTGAGGTTACAGTGTGAGTTTTCTTCCTCACTAAACATAGATTTTTTTCTTTTTTAACAATGGGTGAACTTGTTTTCTTGGACTTTCTCTTTTATTTCTTCAAGTTATACTCTGGTAGAGGTGGTAATGGGGACCAGACTTCTGTAAGACAAAAGTATATGTGAACTTAGAACTTTAGTAAATTTGGGTAGGGTTATAACAATATTATTTGTCACCAGAAGCTGAATTAACTATACAGCTTTCCTTTTTAAATTTAATGTGATAGATGGTGCCTCTTCCATTGATGCAGTCTGCATTTTCTTTTAAACCATCATTTATCTCAGCTGAGATATGAAATTGGTTTGAGATTTAAATGTATTCATTTTTAATATTCCAAGAAAATAAGAATACATTTTAGTGAAGGGTTTGTATTTTGCTTCTATTTACTTAAATGTGTTTTAGAGAACATTTAAGGACATTAAACAGGCATCATTTAAATGGTCCCTACAGTTTTAACATTTTAGTGAAGTATGGAAAAAAGTGCATATACTGTAAATGTACAACTTAATTAATTTTTACCTCTATAGTTTTCATAGCCTGGCCTAATTACAGATACAAGAAAACAGAGGAAAACTTACTCAAGGAACATTCCAAAGGTTGGAAAAATCACAATGTACTGTGTTTGGTTGCTCAGGTCTCTAAAAATGGAAAATGGCAGGTTTCATATATGTAACATTATAACTTTGGGGAAATGCATAGTTTGAAAGCAGGAGGAAGAAATGAGAAAAATGCTGTTATTCTTTAAAAAATTTTTTTATTAATATTTTGAGGCAGGGTCTTATTCTGTTGCCCAGGTTCGAGTGCAGTGGTGCAATCTTGGCTCACTGCAACCTCTGCCTCCTGGGCTCAGGTGATCCTCTCACCTTAGGCTCTTGAGAAGCTGGTATTGCAGGCGTGCACCACCATGCCCAACTAATTTTTGTATTTTTTGTTTAGGGATGGGGTTTTACTATGTTGCCCAGGCTGGTCTTGAATTCCTGGCCTCAAGTGATCTACCTTCCTTGGCCTCCCAAAGTGCTGGGATTACAGGCGTGAGCTACCGCACCCAGCCTGTTATTCTTTTGGCTTAAACCAAATAATTGATAATAATGATATGTTTTCATCTTTTTCAATTTCTTCAAAATATTACAAGGGAATGAGCATATTGTATAGTATGCTCATGAATAAAAGATAACAGAAAACAAAACACAAGAGAAACAAGATCTGGATGTCTTAGTCAACAACTTAGTCTCAATCTGGACAGTACTTTGTGAGAAAATGTCTTTTCTAAGTATTATATCCAGATGACCAATTTATTTGATTTTCACAGGCTCAATTTTTCATACGTATATATTTTTTAATAATATAATTTTACACTTATGTTTGGTAACTATCAGTACGGACCCAAAATGTAGCAGAGGAAGGAATTTTTGTAAAGGCCTGCCATGTGCTATATTTTTACATTTTTTTAAATAAATGGGCTTGGAATGATCAGCTCAATTTTGTATATTTTTAAAATGAAATACTACTGTCATACTTTCAATGGTTTAATAAAACAATATTTCTTATAAATATTTTTAATTTGTAAAGTTATATTAACAATATATATTCATTGTGAAAACTAGAAAATTGAGGCATATGTTGATTGCTGAAAACTAAAAACTACAGATATAATCTTGAGATTCATTATCAGCATTTTCAGAAACTAACCTCTCAACTGTTTGCCTATGCATTACTATATTTATTAGACATACTATTTTGTACCTAAGATTACATTATGGACATAATACCATGTTAAGAAACATAAATCCATGTCATAATTTTAGTGGCTGGATAATATTTAAAAACTATCCAATACTTTATGTAAATAATCTATTGTTAATTATTTTAGTCAAACTTTTTTTTACTGGTATAAACACTGTTTTGATCATCCTTAAACATACGTCTTTGCACAGTTGTTCAATTGTTTCGTTATGATACGTTTTAGAAGTTGAATTTCTTGATCAAAGGTCACGTTTGAGGTTTTTGCTTAATATTTCAAAACAAAATATATTTTGTGTAGTAACGTGAAAAATACTCATAGGTTTATCAAAATTGTTAGTCATAAGCATTTAAAAATTATTTTCTAGCCAGGCACGGTGCCTCACACCTATAATCCTGATACTTTGGGAGGCCAGGTGAGAGGATTGTTTGAGATCAGCCTGGGCAACATAGTGAGACCCCCATCTCTAAAAAAAAAGAAAAAAAATTGAAAATTGTTTGCTAAGCACATGTGAACATTGGTATATTAATTTGTTTTAAAATTTATTCTAATTTGGATTTGTTTTTGCTGTATGTAGTTGAAGAGTTTTGTGTTTGTCATTCTGTTTCATTGGTGAGTTACCTGTTTGTATTCTGTGCCTGTTTTCCTTTTGCCATGTTGGTTTGTAACTATTCTTTATATAATAGAGGTAAATTTGCTTTACTACATAGGTTGTAAGTATGTTTCCCAGTTTATTCTTTGATGTTTTAGGTTTAATTTTAGAAGTTTTATAATTATACTTGTTAATCTTTTACTTAGTAATGGATTTATTTGGTTCCTCACCACAATATTACAAAAATATTCACCTCCATATTATTGGATGTTTTTTATGATTTTACTTTTACCTGTCTGCTGTTTATTTTGGTGTAACTTACGCACATAGCAACCACATCTCACAACACTAGGCAGTACTATTTACTGTCACATAGAATATAATGTAAACTGTGCTTTCTGGAGTTGTACAACTCACTGACTCTGGGAATGGTTAAGCATTAAGCCCTGTTTTTCCATTGTTTAGTTACTTCTCCAACACAACTTAATTAATAATCCATCACTTCACAGATTTGGAATAATGTTATTTTTCATAATAAATTCTTATATTTGCTTAAGTCTTGTATGGACTTTCTGTTGCAGTTCAGTTGTTTGTGTATTATTTTCCTTTTTAAATCTTAGGATTATGGTTTTTGTTGCATTTTAGTTATTTTTCACTTATTACTATTTACAGCTAGATTTTTTACTGTTTTCTTTTTTATAGTTTTTAATAGGAAAATAGAATTGGACATATGCATTTTCCACTGGCATTTTTTTTCCAAGACTGTGTCTTTGAGTAATTTGTGTAGCATCTTAATTCTACATTTGAAAAATATGAAGACATTGCTGCAATATTTGGATTTGAATTATTTTCTGTTATATATTATGTTGTATTTTAAGTCTCAGTGATGAGTATCTGGTTGAAGATTTGTGATCAGGATTGAAAATGAGCAGAATTGTATTTTAGGTAAATGGAAATGGAAATTGTGAGAGATTGCTAGCCTCTGACTTGATATCTTCACCTTACAGGGGTATAGGGTATTGAGGGCATAAACTATGATGATGGAAATAGAAAGTGAAAAATGTATGTTTTTCAACATACGCTTCCATACTGTTAAGTCTAGAAATACTTTCTCTAGGCTTTGGGATTAAATTATAATTTTTTTTTGGCCCGGCAAACATGAATGTAACCTATTTTCCAGCTTTATCTCCGTCTGCTTCTACATTCATAGAGTGTGGAGTCTACCAAAGTGAATTGTTTCCTGGAGACTTGCTTTTCTTGCTTCTGTATAATTGCCCAAGTTTGTGCCTCTGCCTAATGTGCTGTCCTTGCCCTGATGCCATCAGCCAGTCTCATCCCTCATTCAGAGTTCATTTCAAGTGCCATTTGCTTTCTACACCTTTTCCAAGTGCCATTTGCTTTCTACACCTTTTCCAGGTACATGTGCCTCCTTTTCCTTTGAGCCCAATTGCTCTTTACTTACAGTCTTACTATATTTTGCCTTGTGACATTGATGTTGGCATATTTATCTTATCTCCTCTGCTTCTGTAAGCAAATACAACCTCAATGTTTTATGAAATGTTCAAATTTGGCATTAAGTGAGGGCTAAGTTCTATCATAATGGACCCTTTAAAAGTGCTTTTATAATTTTTTTCAGTGCTTAAAATATAACAGACTTGTATACTATAGTAACTAGGATTTATGATTATTGTTGTCAGACAATTTAGTCTGGGTGTATTTGTGTCACTAGATTCTGTGACATGTTATTCACCAAGTTTTTAGAAACATTTATTTAGTTTGAGAAGCCAGTTACATTGTAAAATCGGTAAGCATATGTGTTAATATAAATAGTACCGATAGAAGAATACTGTATTTAACAGTATCTTATTTCTTGTGTTTGACAATGGTGATAAAGCATTTGTATGGTATCTTTTGTCATGTAGTTCAGAACACAGTTCTTTTAGCTGTTGTTGTATCTGTTCTAACTGTATCTATGAATCAAATCATCAGTTTTGAGAACCAGAAATTTCAGGCAAAGTAGACTTTTCTTAAAATTAGTTAATGAAAATTCAGTTCTTTAGCTTATTTCAGAATTTGGTAACAGCAACCTCTGCACAAAACAGAGTGGCGTTCTTGAGATTTTAGTCTTTTCAGCTCTGGTGGCTATTCAAGTTTGTGTTCTGCACTTTATAATTTCTCTGTCAATTATTTTCCATAATTTTGTTGAGAGAGAATATTTGTGGAAGGTATTTCTGAAGATTATCAGTCCATGCTCCATTTCTCTTAGTGAATCTCTGAAGGTTGTGGGGTAAGGGAAGGAGAAAGTAACTGTATTAGAAAACCTAGAGGCCATTTTTGTTTTTAAGAACACTTGTCTTCTTTTCAGTTGGAGGTACTACCCTTCCCTTTCTACCCAGTCTGATTGACCTCTTAGTTGTGTTATGAAATGATTCAAATCCACTGTTTTAACGTTCTAGAATCTATCCCTGGATTAAACTAGAGTTGCAGAGGGTTTTATACCTAGACAACCATTCCCATCTAATTCTTTTTACTAAATTTCACTTTAGTTTGATGTTATTATTGTACATTGAGGGTAATTATAATCATTAGCTATGTGAGACTTCTTGTCGCCTTTTCTACAAGGTTGTTGTGGCCAATGTTATACATTGAGGGATATAAGAAACAACCATGTGAGACTTCAGATATCGTTATAGTTGTGGAAAACATTGAGAAGACCCATGAGAGACATGGGAAGGCCCATGAGAGTCACTGCTCTCTGGTCTTAGTATCAATAGTTTGTACTTGTACTGAGCATCTAGGGAGTTTTTAATCTTACCAATGCTGAGACATGTAATCAGCTCCTTTTCCCTGTTTAAATGACCTAGTAGAAAGTACATAGAATTCAAGGAAAGAGCCTAAAATAAAAATTAAAAAGAAATCATAAGGAACAATTTGTGGCTCACCTCTTGCCAGAATACAGGACTTAATGATACAAGTATTTTTTCGTCCTTTTCATGCTCTTTGCTCTGATTTTATTATTTTTTTGTTTAGTTCAGTTGTATCTAAAATTCTATGCCTTTTAAAGTCATCTTGCTGTGTGCAATGATGCGCGCCTGTCTCCCCAGCCACTTGAGAGGCTGAGCAGGGAGGATTGCTTGAACCCAGGAGTACGAGACCAACCTGGGCAAACTAGTGAGACCCTGTCTCAAAACAGAAAAAGAAAATGCTAACGTTATTTTATATTATCTTTAGGATAAGGGAGGATATACATAAATAAAATTATATCTAACGTTTACCAATTTTGCTTCCCTGCTTTCTTCCTAACACTGACGATGATTTTTATTTTAATTTTGGGTTACATACTCTTTAGAGGATCTTCCTGAATTTGAATCTTTGTTCTAGGAAAAAAAAAGTGCATAACCACACCCATGGCATTTTGCATCTGATTTAGGGTACTTTATGAGACTCTGGGAAACCCTATACTAAAGCCATTGTTTATCTGGAATATATTATTTGGCAAATATTTTTCTATAATGTGGCCATATCCAGTCACCTGAATTATTGAATTATTGTCTTTGTATCTTTTTTTTTTCTTTTTTTCTTTTTGAGACGGAGTTTCGTTCTTGTTGCCCGCCCCAGTCTGGAGTGCAATGGTGCGATCTCGGCTCACCACAACCTTTGCCTCCCAGGTTCAAGCGATTCTCTTGCCTCAGCCTCCCAAGTAGCTGGGATTACAGGCATGCACCACCACGCCTGGCTAATTTTGTATTTTTAGTAGAGACGGGTTTCTCCATGTTGGTCAGGCTGGTCTCAAACTCCCGACCTCAGGTGACCCACCCACCTAAGCCTCCTAAAGTGCTGGGATTACAGGCGTGAGCCACCACTCCCGGCCTTGTCTTTGTATCTTTAAGTTGTATTTGCTAGCAGCTGATTTTCAGTAATGCTCATTTTCAATAATAAGTTGTGATAGGTTAGTTTCATGATTAAATCAATGAAAATACTAAAAACCAAAAGTAACAACAAAAGATAATATCAGTGTGGTTGGAAAAAATTCCTAGTGAAAGGGTTAATAAGAAATGTTCCTAGAGTAGTGTTTCTGTAATACCATTTGTGGCATCTATCAAGTATCAGTATTACTTAAACTATTATAAAACAGAATAGGAATTTAAATTAAAGGATGTCATAAAATTATCAAAGATTAGGTTACTGTTTACTAAGTTGCATTAATGGTACAAAGTAAATAATAATAGCAAAGGAAAAATATTTGATTCAGACCTCTACATAACCTGAATGGCATTTGTTCAAAACATATACAAAATATGATTTGTAAGTATTTTCACTGCAAGTTTCTTTTAGAAGTAATTCTTTTATGTCAATTATGTTTTAGTGGAAGTTTTATAGTGAAATGAGCAAAAATGTGCAAGAATAGTACTTCTGGTTTGAGTATGAATTTTATGAAAAATAGTAGCCATGCAATTTTATAATTAATTGAGTAATTTGGTTGAGTGAAGTACGTAACAGTTTATGGTGAATGTGTTTGGTAGCATTTTATCTTCTGAGAGTATGTGGTTCTTAAAGGAAACTTCTGTCTAGATAACCTTGTTTAAAGAAACAACATTTTATTTCTTAGAAAGCTAATGTAGTACTGGATTATAGTATATATAATCCAACTAAAATTTAATCAGTTAAAATGAAGTAAATGGAGGAATTTTTTTCAAGATGGCAGTACAGTCTGAATTAAGAGCTGCTTCTGTACCTTTTCATTTATTGAATGTTGCCTTGATACATAGTCTGTGTTCTGAAATCTAAAGTAGTAATTCTTAAATGTCAGCACACAAGGCACCTGAGAGTACTTACTAAAACATATATTGGTTGGGTGTGGTGGCTCACACCTGTAATCCCAGAACTTTGGGAGGCCAAGGCGGGAGGATTGCTTGAGACCAGGAGTTTGAGACCAGCCTGGGCGACATAATGAGACCCCATCTCTACAGACATATTTTTAAAAATTAGCTCGTCATTGTGGTGCATGCCTGTAGTCCCGGCTACTTGGGAGGCTGAGGTGAGAGAATCACTTGCGCCTCAGAGTTTGAGGCTGCAGTGAGCCATGATTGTACCACTGCATCTCAACCTGGGTGAGAGAGCAAGTCTCTGTCTCTTAAAAAAAAAAAAAAAAAAAAATTTTTTCAGGACTGCAACCTCAGAGATTCTGATTCAGTAAGTCAGAGGGTCAGATATGGGGCCCAGGAATTGGCATTTTAAAAAGTACTGCAGAATCTCTGATATAGGTGGACTACATTTTGAGAAACAACCTTCTAAACAAGATAAAACAGTAGGGTCTGAGGTTTAAAATTTGTTCGTTTTCAATTCCACTAATATTTACTGATCAGTTGGTATGTATCAGGTACTTTTTTGGGAGGCATTATAAAAGCAGTATAAAGGTGTTATAAAAGTAGTGCGAAAGTACATTAGTATTACCAACTGTTACTGTATTGTGTGCATTTAAGACAGTTTTTACAAAGTTGTTAGGTAACTACAGTTTGCTAGCATTTTGTTGTTTGTAAGAAGTGATAGTTGGAAAAAATTTAACAGCAAAAGAAAAGACAAAGTTTCTTAAGAATTGAGAGTAAGACTTTTAAAGTACAGAGTATGTACATTTGATATTTTATATTTCAACCTATCCTAAGTCATTAGCAATATTTTGATTGAAATATATATCTTTGATTCTTCTTTACTCAATCAGTATGCAGTATACCCAATCAGTGTACTCAGTTTGTAGTATATGACGTATGGGATTGTGTGTAATATTACTGGCTGATTGAAATATAAATTTATTAATATATAATGATTACCTCACTACAGTCCCATATGTATTTCCCACTCCTGCAGCCTATGTTTAATATGGCCAGTGCTGTCATTTGTTAGCATTAACATTTAAAAATTTTATATTACGTTTAAAACATTTAATTTTTCAAATCTCATGAGTATTATGTGTCCACAGCTGTCTGAGGGAAAAGCAGTTTCCCCATAACCTTGTCATCCTTGCTAGCCACTTTCTCTCTTCATCCTGAGAAATTGGTTGATGTGCTTTGGTAGTCTGCCTTTGCTTAATACCTCTCAGAAAAATATGACATATTGCTCTCACAGAAGCAGGGTGACGAAAATGACCTCAATCCCAGACAGACTTAGCTCACCTCCCTTATCTTACTTGATGCCTCAGGGTTTGATAGTGGCAGGGAGTTGATATTGGTGTCAGTGACAGGAATGACAGCACATTTTACCACTTGTTGGTGCAAGTACAAAGCTGTCATATTTGAAAGCCATGGATACAGCTTATGGAGGCCTGTAGAAAATGTGTGAATAGAATGGGAGAGACACTTAGGATTATTTTCACATGTTGTTTTAATATGAGCAAGGGAGGAAAGATTATTGTGATTACGTTTGCTTGGCTCTTTTTGTCCTGAAAAAATGAGTATTTCTTAAAAGGTGATGGCTTTTGTATTAGTGATAAGCCCACTTTTCCATTTGTTTCCACATTTCAATGCCATTTTGTTCTAAATATCTATAAATTGTAATATTTAATATTTATTCCACTTGTTATGATGCAGTGTTTGTTGTTATATTTCTAGTATGTGCAGCCTGTCAATAGGGGTATCTTTTGCTTTTTTGAATGCTTTTTAGAAAAAAGTCAATCTTCAAATTAGTTTTCTTTTGTGAACTCTAACCTACGATTCTGTATTCTATTCGTATTTCTCTAACAGCTTAGCGTCTTTGAGTATTTTAGGTCTTTTTCCAGCCTCATCTGGGTTCTTTTATCTCCTTACTTTCTCTTTTATGATGTGATCTGAACTTTTAAAATTTCTAACATTTATTGTTGGTCAACTCATTTTTAACTTTCTTAGAGTTCACTGCAGTCCCTGAGTCGGGAGCTTACATTCAGGAGTATATACAGGTGCTCATCTGAGATATAAAGAAAATATTTGCTAAAAGTTTACTTTAGTGTTCTTATTTCTCATCTTATTTGGTGAAAAGGATAAAAGAAATACATTATTTTATGGTTTTCCCATTGCTTCTTGCCTTCATTCTGAAATATAACCTTCTCAGTGGCCAAGTTACCTTTGGCAACTGAACATTTTAATTTTTAATTGAAACTGAAAATGTAAATTTTCTAACATGATTTTCAAATACAGTTTGAAGCCACTTAAATGGAATAGAAAAAGCTTTATTTGCCCTTTCATTACTATTATCCTTTAGAAATCTTGCTATTTTAAAAAAATTTAATTAAAAACTATTTGTATGTAGCCATTAACAAAGAATGAGGACAATACGTATATAAGGAGTTGGATGGATGCCTGTGATTCAGGGAAAATAGCAAAGGATGACATTTGTGTGTTTTACTTCATGTACATTGGTATTTTCTCACCGTGTATTTTATAGTTAAAATAGTTATTAGAAAATATGTGTTTAATGAAAAAATGGAATAAACCAATTGAAAAATATATAAGGTAGATAATTGAAAACATCAATTAGAAATTTTCATTCTGAATAGCTTCTAATAACTAGAACATTATTTAATGTTATTTTACTTCATTGAGTGTTCTGCCTTGCCAAATATTCTTTTTGTTTTTGCCTGTGTTATCAGTGTAATTTACACAAAGCATAATTAAATAGTTATTTGATTATTGTGGGTAATCTGTTTCTTATGGTCTTCCTTATGGTCATCATTTTTAATTCTTCAGTCTCTTATGCCAGCTTTCTTGCCTAGCTAGTTAGAAAATATTGATTCTGCCTTCACATTACCTGTCACATCTGTATACTCCCTTGTCAAGCTAGTGCCATCACTTTTTGCCAGGCTTTTCACTAGCTATGAAGGTGATGGCAGCAGCTTCTTATTTTCTGTGTCTTACCTCATCAATTCTGTCTATGTATTGCTGTTTTATTTGTTTTTTTGAAGCTCATTTTTTCACCTTGTATTCCCCTGCTCAGATATCTCTTCTAGCATAAGATAGAAGGCTTTCTTCTTAAATTCAACATGATCCCTTTCTTCTTAAGTCTATTAAGAACTTTATTCTTCTTTTATAGTATTTACCACATCTGCCTCTGTTTTTAGGTATTGTCATACTTTTTAATACCTAGATTATAAGCTCTTGAGAGTAGTGACTCTATCATATAATTCAAACTATCTGCCAAAATGCCTCTTTTCTGTAAGATTTTAAATGCTAATTGAATCACAAAGCTAGTACTTAATTGTATAATCATGAAATGCAATAAAATTAAAAGTTTTATTGACTTTGGGAAGTAGCCTTGAAATAAGCCCTACTAAGTTCCTGTTTTCTAATAATGTTATATTTTTTTAACCCTTAAGTCTAATTTCAGTTCAATGAGGAATCTAGTTTTTAATGCCCAGGGAACTGAGATTTTGCTACACATTCGTCCCCGCTTATCGTCAGGGATACATCCCAAGATTACCAGAGAATGCCTGAAACCATGGATAGTATCGAACCCTATATATAGTATAACATGTACTATGTTTTTTTCCTATACATACATACCTATGATAAAGTTTAAATCATATGTTAGGCACAGTAGGATATTAACAACAAGTAATAATAAAGTAGTACAATTATACATAAATTTATAAATAAGTTTAAATATAACAATTTAAAACTTATAAATTGTTTATTTCTGGAATTTTCCATTTAATATTTTTGGACCACAGAGTTGACCATGCTGACCGACCATGGGTAACTGAAGCTGCAGCAGATAAAACCACAGATAAGGGGAGACTACTGTTACTTTAGTTAAAGGATGAAAGAATAGAACATACACCTAAAAATTGACTTGGGTCAGAAGTACAGAATGATTATGAATGGCATTTTAAAGATGTATAATTGTAAATAATTCTACCTTCACAATAACTTTGAACATTTGTTCAGTAGTAGTTGGTAGAGTAACAACTCCCTTAAATTAACACACAAAACAAAGCAAATAAAATTTACCACATCTTGTTGAGCTCATCTTTGGTTGGTATTTAAAATACTATGTGGAATAAGCCCTACTAAGGGATACTAAGGGCTTTTTATCCTTTGGAAGAACTGACCCAGTTAACTATGTAGAAATTGATGTCTATGCCTATGATTTATAATATATGGATAGAAAAATGTAGTTTTAAGAAGGATCCCATATTGAATTTATTGTTGCCTCTATTGCTTTTGCATTTTAAATTTTTCATTCTAACAGGAAGAATTAGCCTTAATGCTTTTTTGAGCAAAATTATTTGAAATAAAGTGAAAAATTCACACATTATAATGAAGACCAATGTAAAGAAAGTAGAAATATTTTCTTTTCATAGAACAGATATTTAATACAAAAAGTTGTCTAAGTTTCTCATTCTCACATTTAAGCTGAGGTCAGTAGTTGGAAACATAGTTGTGACTTGTTTTTGAAGCTAAATTTTTAACACATAAATATTATTTTGATTTACATGTTATATACTACTTAACACATTAAAAAGCTATTAGAAGTTTTCTGATAGGTATTGTCGTAAATCAGTTGATGCACTTTTATATACCTGAAAGATCATTACAGATGGTCAGAAATGCTTGTTAAATGTCTGCTTCAGTGTCAAGTATAGAAATGATAGCAGTTTAAAGGGCAATGTTGTAATATTTACCATTTATTTCTTATTTAATTTCTTATTACAGAGGACAAGAAGGCATGAAAGCAGTTTAGACAAATATAATAGAAATCTCTGTTTTTATACTGAGTTCTTTGGCATAGTTATAAACCTGAAGAATAAAAATATTTAAAACACAAGGGAGTTTTTCTTAATATGAAGGTTCTAAAAATAGTCTAATTTTTATTAAGATTATAAAACTAGATATTAAAAATTTAATTTATGCTTGGGAGTCCAATTATAAAATTCATTTTTAAAATTTTTAAATGAAGATATTAATGAGTTTGTTTTATTTCCTGGGGTAAAAAATAAAATAAAAGAAGATTAGGAGCTAGTCAGTGCCAAATGTATTTACCAAATGAAAATTTTCTTAATCCTTTTGTGCCTGAAGTGTTAATTTCTTTTTTGCGTTTCAAAAAATATCTCACTTGCTTATGCTACATTTTGTTAAATTGAAGCATTTTTTTTTTAATTCCAAAAAAACAGTAGAAAATAAGGCAGAAGGAAACTGGGCTTTTGCCAAGATTTGACATTATGTTAACATTATTATCAGAAGTAAATTACTATTTAATTTGCCATGTAACCTTAGTGAGTTCAAGCTATTGCATGGTATTCATTTCTCCAAGGATTAGGATATTCAGTAAACTAGACTAGATAAATCTCATTTATTTGTATAAAAGTGATATACTATTGATTTTTGAGACATTTAATATTTTCTTTAAAAATGAATTGCTACTTGGTTTAGTGGATACAGTTTCAGAAAATAGAATAAAAGTTCAGCTAACCAATTACAATGCAGTAAGTATTTTCCTATTTTAAATAACTTATGGCAAATTTTCTGATAGTGATATTGGCACTTATTGATAGATTATTACGTTATAACAACTGGAAAATGTTTGTTTGATATGAGATTCCCAATCCTTGTAATCCATAGTTAAGGTTAGTAATTTCATGATTTTCCCACATGAATTGAGGGTTAGAGAGAAAAATACCTAAAGTTAAATTAAGTGATGGTACAGTAGAAAAGTGACAAGACTTATTGTTACCTTAGTGATTTTCAGTGTGGAAATAAAACAGCTACATTTTTAAATACTTGGGAGCTATGATTTGGTAGGAACACTGTATAAACTATATTACTCTAAAGTTGTATGTATCTAAAATTAGAGGCTTTGTTAGACTTTTCTATAATGATTTAAAGTCTTTTTTTTTTCATTCCTGGTATTCAGATTTGGGTATATAACTTTCTGTTATACAAAAGGGCTGAGTTGAATAAAGTTAGGAAGTCAGTTTCTTTTCATGTACTTTTTTTTTTTTTTTTTAAAATCAGTATACTATATTAATCCAGAGCATTTGGCTTAGATTTAAGCAAAGTGAGGAGGGAAGAAAGAGGCTGGTGCTTTAGTATTCTTCCTTCCCTTTATTTTCATTTCATTTATATGTTATAGGCATACTATCCTTGAACTTAGAAAATCAATCTTTTTTTCATAGTAAACATGAATTTTAAAGTTTCTCTGTCTTGGTGTGCATATAGAGGTTTTTTTGGTTCATTAATTTTAAAATTTTGATAAATTCTATGATTTTTTACATTTAAAACAATAAAACTTCATATGTACTTAATTATGTTTGATGCATCAAATATAGCAAATACACTATACCAGGAAACATAGCATAGTGGTATGGAAAATACTGGATTGTTTTGAGCCCATAATTTTGGTTTTTAGATTAAAATGCTACTCTAGTTGTAATCTAAATATATCTATAGTTTGTGGCTTAGAAACAATGCATTTTAACTTAAAAAAAAAAGCAAGGATACCTATGTCAGTTACATTTTAAAGTTATACGCTGTTTTAAGGCTATGTATTTATTCTTTAGAAAATATGACTTACATGAATATTTTCTGTTGGACATAATATTGACAAAATATACACATGATAGTACTTTAACAAACTGCCATGCAACAAATACATTAAGTAATGAAGAAATTGAATATATATGACCTATCTAGTTGACATTCACATTGAAAATTTACAACATAACCAATACTTAAAATATTTTTTCTTATATTTGGCAGTAATATCAGTTTTTACAATTTAAAACTCATTTGAATGTGGATTTGGTGAAACTTAGACTTTTCTCTAGTCTGTGACAACCTGAGGTACTAAACATTTTTCTCTTATTTCACTATCTTCAAAGGTAATTTTTTTGTTTCTTTTAGGATCTATCCAAGAGTTGTGTATTACAGCATTATTAGGCAGGGGATCAGCTTCCACTATGGAAACAACTCGCTTTTTCATTTTACTTTTCAAGACCTTTTGAAATTTTTGTCTAGTGAATGCATATAATAGAGGGTGAAATATAGTTGTTCCATAAGCCATGACTAAAAAACACAATCTTAATTTTACTAAAAGGTCACTTGGGCCTAAACATAAAATAGTGGTATTTAAAACAGAAATTGGTGTCCAGCAGAGAAGAAATGTAGAAATAATCAATAAAGACATCCTGAAGACTCTCTTTTGTCTTTCTCGTCGTTCACGGTGTCGTTTCACAGCTCGCCGGAGGGCAATTATTACAGAAACTGAAGTTCTTACACCAAAGACTACATTTCTCCCACCACTGCTTTGTGACATGTCTGTAGCCTCATGTTGTGTGGTTAGAGAAATTGTCTTTTTCTTTCTTGCTTTCTTCTTCTGCCCTGTTGAAAATCTTGTGCCTATTCGAATATTAAGAGCCTGAAGTATTTTGGTGTATGTGATTAACATTACTACAACAGTGAAAAAGAATATTGGGATCTGTACTAACAAGTGATAATACATTCCCAGTTCAGTGTAGTATTCATTTGTACTGACACATAAAAGTGTCTTGTTTTCCCATGTATTTCCACTTTGAAGACTGAAAAAATTTACCTCAATAAAAGGAATCAGGAAAGAGAAAAAAGAAAAAATCCAAATGGATATCATTAACATTACAGCTCTGCCCATTGTCAGAATTCGGTTTGCAGGTTTTACAGAGATGTCATATCTGTCCAAAGTGATAGCAAAAACGTTGATTGCTGTTGAGACACTTGCAAAAGATACACAAGCCTCATGGAAACAGCAGATGAGAGCAGTGTTACTCTCCAGTGAAAGCAGAAGGATAACTATAGTTAGAGGAATACATCCCACACAAATTATTACATCAAGTACATGAAGGTTCATTGTAATAATGTTACTGACAGAGTTGATTAAGTTGGATTTCATGCAGTAAAGTACCAATACGGTGAGGTTGCTGCCAAGTCCCAACACAATTTCTAACATAAGAAATCCGGTGAGAGACACTTGAAAGCTTAACGGATATGATAGTGGTTGGTACATATTGGTGTTGATGTCATCAATGTCATCTCGCACTGTAATGTTAGATTCAGACTGCATGTTGATTTCCAGAATGGGAGAAAAACACATTCTTTTGGAGCAGTTGGTTTTTTCCCCTAGAAAGTGAAATAGAATAAACTATTTGATATTTGGCAATTTAAATGACGTATAACGTGTTCTTTTTAAGAAAAAAAATCTTTTAATTGTGTACTTAGTTTAATTTTTAAGTTTGTAAACTATTAATAGAAAATGTAGAATTAAGAAACATCAAGGTTGCATTGTTTTGATAGAAAATTGTGTTTTCCTTTTGAAGAAATAACTGTGGAAATTGTTCCTCTGTAGTGCAAAGTTACTTAATATACTAAAGGGTTTTTCTCATTTGAGTATTTCCAGCTTATTATTTGAGATAAAGTGTATTTTTGTATGATAAAACTATCTAGCATACAAAATTAATTTCAGCCCAATGTCTTAAAATTTCATTTAAATGTTGTGAGTAGGTAGCAAATAAATGCTATTTTAATGTGCTCTAGCATAATGAGTGTAGGTGTAATTATTCCTGTGAGATTTCAAATGAACAGGACAAGTGTTCATTTAAAATGACAAATGGTACAGGGCACTAGTTTGTTTTAAGATGCTTTATCCATGTTGATTGAATTCTTATTCAGAAGTCAGCAATGTGCTTGGGGATATTTGGAATTATGTCCCACAGAAATAGGCCAATGATAAATATTTTATATATCACAGTTACAATGCTCACTGAACTTTGCAATTGGCAAACTTAAAAATTGGAAGCAATGGGACATTATGCTAAAGTAAAAAGCTACAAAGCTTGGTAAAAGAGCATTAATCTCTCCTATGAATGATTTATTTTGTGACCATACCTTCTTGTATCTTGTGGAAACAAAATTGAAATTTAATATCACATTAAGAAGTAGCCATTTTTGAAGTAGTTTAAAGGAATATATCAGTTGACATTATTTAAACTGAGTATTTAAAGTAAAAGATGAAATTTTAGGGAAAAGGAGTATGTGAAGCCCGTTTTTTGAGGAAGCTTTTAAAGTTACACAATACCTGTGTATATATCACCCATTGTCTAATTTTGAAGAAAAATTAAAAAAAAAAACAAACTCTTTTGCTAATTCATGCAAATCTATATTTTAATATATAGGGGTTTAGATTAATTTGTAAAAAATAATGTCTAATGTTCTGGGCTAAAATGTCAATCAGTATATTCAGTTTAAAATATGAACTCATACAACCAACTGTATTTCACATTTCAAATACAGCATTTCAACTGCAAAATCATATTCAAACATAAATTATAAAAGCTAATAATTTTCAAAATTCATGTTAACTTTCACTTGATGTTATATTTGACAAGTTTTAGAATACAGTTTTATTTTTGCGTGTTTTTGGGGAATAATATTGCAGAAACACAAATGGTAATATTATTTCTTCTGAGTTAGTATAAAGTATTACTAGAGGCATATTTATTCCAGTAAGTTAAGGTCTTAGCTAACATTGAAATCCTATGAAAATGGAAAATTTTAAGTGTGCCAGATTTTCTGAACTGACAGGTTAAACATCAGGTCTTTGTCACATCAGTTAGATTTATAATTAAATAAAGCAGAAATGTCAATTTAAATGATGATTAAGAAAAATACATTTTCTCTAGAGCAAGATTCTGTTCTTTTGTAAATGTTAAGCAGTGTGGTGGGGTGCATGCATCTTCTGACCTACCTGTTTACTGTTGCCTTATGGGCCTTTTGGTTCACTATGGCAGTTTTTGACAAATTGATACATGATATCATTGACAGATTTTGACATGAATTTTTACCTGACAACAGTGAAGTAGCTGTGTTTTATTTCATGTCTTGTAGGAATTCTTTCGTTTGCTCTCCAATACTTCAACTGCATGCATTATGAGATTTAGTTGGCTGATGGATTTCTAAAGAACAGTACATAATATTTGTATTTGTTTTGCTTTAAAAAGTCACAGCCAAGAGAAATTTCCTCAGATGATAGGAATTATGTTTCCCTTTGATGGAGTACATGATAGTGTTTCTTTATTTTCCAGAATATGTGAAAACAAAAAAGGAAACATAAGGTTTGTAGCTTCTAAAATATATTTAGATATCCTTTTGTTACCATTGTAAATCTGTTTTTATAGCAGTGCTCACTATTTTGAAATGATTTCTTGATCACATAACTTGCTTTATATTATAAATCCAGACTGTGTCCATTTGATAAAAACCATCTGCTATTTAATTTGGTTTGTTTTCATTAGAAGAGAATACATAATTGGTCATAAAAGTCAGATAGAAAAATCCATTAGTCATATCAATTGATATGAATATCTGAATATTTAGTGCAGAAAACACTTGCTAAATCTTCCTTTTGTTTGCTGGTAAAGTATTTTATTTTCTTTTTGGAAATTCATGTTTCATTATGTCTTCCAGAATCAGTAGCTTCCACAATTCTGGTATATTAAAGTATAAGCTTCCCCTTTTAAAATGCTCACCAATTCTTTTCAGGCTTTTACAGTTATATTGTTTTTCTTTTTGTGGTTATTTTATGTAGCATCTTCTTAGGATACAGTTGATTTTTTATATTCCATCAGTAATGTAGACCCATTCTCTGGTTTTAACTCCTTAATGTCTTAAAGTCGTGTTACAAGAACATCTTGCAGTTCGTAGTTCAGACAGCTAGGGAGATGCTCAGTCAATTGCATTCTTCATATTGTCAGTTGTAAATACTGAATTAGCTGCTATCGGCCCTTGTGAAAAGAAGAAAATTGGTTAAGAAATAGGGTTTTTAATAATTTACAATTAATTGAAAGTTAGTTTTGTTTAAAAATTATCCAGTATTTGTTATCAAAATAACCAAACTGTATTATTAGAGCCACAGTATATGCTTAAAATTGAGTTTCTTTAAATAAAATATTCTTTTTTCCTAATAAAGATTGTATATATTATGTTATTTAATAGTAGAGTTCACATTTCAAATACAATTGTGAGAGAAAACCTATATTTTTAAAAATTAATTTCTGCTCTCATTTTAGAAGCTAACCTGTATTTTCAGAGATGATGAACAATTAGTATACATTAAACATACTGTTATTTCTTCTTTGTAATAAATTTAACAACATTTTTTGTTGTAAAAATATTGTAAGTTGCTTAATTATTAGCACATGATTTGAATTTTAACTCATTAAAACAGATTTCAGAAGATACTATAAATTTCCATTGATGAATTGTTCATGTGGTTGAAATATAAAAGGTAATAAAAATTGTAACTGCAAATTAATTTTCAATGAACATGCCCAATATTAAACTTAACATAAAATTAAGTAATAAGTAACAGCAAAATAATAAATCTAGTTCTTTTAAGAAACATAAGCATTTTTGGAACACTGGAGAAAAACTGTACTGATTACGTTAAGAATATTTAGTATATCTGAAGTGATTTAAAAGCTGTCTTCATAGTGAATTTACAAAGAATATTTGTATTTAACAATGCATCCTAAAAAATTACATTTAAAATGTAGCATGTCTTAAAAGAAATAGATCTTAAAATACATGTCTAGCATTAAGTAGAATTAAACAAACTCTTAAAATTTAGGCTAAAATTTTTCAAAGTAATTTTTACCCCACTATGCCGGTTCAAAAGCAGCTGTATACTATAATAAGGAACACATCTTACCTCTGCTAAAGATTTGATACATTCTTGATGTAGTTGCAGCATTTCCAGTTTGGATTGATTCATTTTGTTCACTTGTTAGTAGAGGACTGGGGGAAGAGGGTCATAAACATCTCTTCGAAAATGACCTTAATGAAAATATGTGTCTGTAGTGTGCCATTGTTTCAGCAGTACTGCTAATGTATGGAACATGTAGTGCTGCTTAGAGGCTGCTGCAGTCTCTCACTCTTCCTACTGTGGAATCAATAAGCATCTGAAAATACATAATGAAAGTAATTTAACATACTGAAGCCTTCTTGTCTCCAGAGACAACATTTAGATTCAGTCTTTCTAAAAAGGAACGGCACTGCTTTTCAGAAGAAAGCCTGTTCTGGGCAGCTTTTGCAGAATGACAGCCTACCTTGTCGCTTCTCTCCACTGCAGAGAGATGCAGTGCATTCACTAATTTTGATTGGTCAGTTGTATTGGGCTTAAACTGTGCTTCATATGTATAGCAGGGATTTCCCCCGCTCCCCACTGTTTTATATAAGGACATTTTTTTTAAAAGGCTAAATTTGTGAGTGGTTGTATGTTGTTCTTAAATAGAATATGTGTAAATTAGTATTTTAAAAATGTGTATTCTATTCTGGTTTGTTGGTCACTTATGCCAAACATTAAAAAAAATGCAGGGAGGTGGGAGAACAGGAAAGATTTACATAGTAAAAAGTATATATTCTTTTTAAAGCCTTGATAATTGCATTTGAGAATATTTTAGTCATATATATGTTTTTGGTTGAGATTCTTTGTTCTACAAATAGAAACCCACTGCGTCTTTACTGTGAACCACATTGAATTTCAACTAGTTTGTTTGTATTCAAGTCATTTTCTCTGGGTATTCCAAATTGTTGTGAGCATCTCAAGGTGTTAAACATTGTCATGACTTCACTTCAGTATTCATTCATTTGGGTATTCATTCATTTCATTCATTCATTCATTCAAAATAATAATCAGATTGACCTAAGGTGATAATACCCTAAAATATTTTTTAAACATTTCATTGTAGTAGCTTAGTCTCAGGGTATAAAACTTTAATCAGTAATCATTGTATTACTTTTGGAGGTTACTACTTGGTCTTCACCTTTGATAACCCTTTTATTTGGTAAGTGTATACTGATCATTTGCTATAATGTTTTATTTCAGTTGGCTTATTCTATTTTTGACCTGGGCATATTTCTTAGTAGCTTGCTATTTCTTAAATATTACATGTAACTACATGCGAATGTTGTTAGTAAAATATTATTTTAAAGGATAAAGTAAGTTAGTTACATGTCTTTGTAAGTTATAAAGGCAAATCATTATAAGGTAGATACATTTTCAAAATGAAAATGGTACAAGTACTGAATATTTAAATTTAAATATTTAAATATTAAAATTTAGATTAAATTTAATATTAAAAATAAAATTAAAATATTTAAAATTAAATTTCTATTAATTTTAGTTACCTATTAATAAGTTTCTGTTTTTAATAGTGAGGATAAATTTCTTTTAGATTTGAGTAGATAAAACAGCTGGACTCTGTTGACAAAATAGAAGACATTACATGTGGCTAAACTGTTGGAATGTTAATTATCACCTATTTCCATTATTTTAGGAATATTTAGTGACCTTCATTTTTCAAAATGTGTACTGTTTTTTATTTGCAATTGGAACTGTTTTCTTATTATTTTGAAAAGCAATATGCATTTTTATAATCTTCCGCTGGTAGTGTTGAAGCTTTATAGGGGAATAGCTGACCAATGTGAGTTGTGAGTTGCATTTCTATAGAAGTTGAGAGTAATGTGGGGAAAATTTTGTTGTGAATTTCTAAAATCTTCTGCACAGCTTTGGGTGGCAAGGCTTTGGTAATACTAAAAATGAAAATGTTGTGCTGCTATTTGTGCATTTTGAAAGTTGGGGAAAAGTATCTTGCTAGAATGCCAGCCATTAATAAAGATAACTTACACACACACACACACACACACACACACCACACCACACACATTCATTTAAGCTTAAAACTAAGACCAGAGAAAACATGGCATCAGTGGAAATATGTGATGGGGATGAGGAGATTATTAACACAGCGGAGTGCTTTTCTGCCAGAGTTCAAGTAGTTGCTTATGTTTATCATCAGAATAATCCGCACGAAGTAGAAGAAACCAAGGTACAGAGAAATTTACTGACTTGAAAGGGTCTAGGTAAGTTAGCAGCAGAGTCAATGTTAAAACTGCAAACCATACTCTACTAGGCGGTTGGCCTTCTCTCTTTGGAAAATTATGAAGGTCTTGGGACTTGGAATTGGATAATCTAAATTTAGTTGCTATTTATTACCTGTATAACTTTTGGCAAGTGAAACTTCCTTTGGGTCAACTTTGATTCTTTTTGTTGAAGTATATTTTTGTGCTTTGTTTAACTATTTGTGAGACAGTGTTTTCAAATTATATTCAGATTATTTCTAAAAAACAAAATCTGGGGTTTCTGAGCCATAATGGTAGCTCAAGCATGGACAGTGCTCTTTATTTAGTGTACAAGTAACTTGTCTCCAAGGATAAATAAGATAATACAAACTTTTAAAAAATTGTGTACAATGCTTAGTATAATTTTATTTCCTTTATAAAAACCACAAATTGGTGATTATAAGGTATGCTGAAATCTTAACAAGGTAATTCCAACTTCCCCTGTTTTTAACAAATATGCAAATATCTCAACCACTGATTGAGAATCATTATATTATTTTCATGAAAAGAATTAATAACAGACCGGGTGCAGTGGCTCGCGCCTATAATCCTAGCATTTTGGGAGACTGAGGCAGGTGGATCACTTGAGATTAGGTGTTCGAGACCAATCTGGCCAACATGGTGAAACCCTGTCTCTTCAAAAAATACAAAAATTAGGCGTGGTGGCACAAGCTTGTAGTCTAGCTCCTCGGGAGGTTGAGGCATGAGAATCGCTTGAACCTGGGTGGCAGAGATTGCAGTGAGCTGAGATTGCACTGCTACCCTCCAGCCTGGGTAACATGGTGAGAGTAGGTCTCAAAAAAAAAAAAAAAAAAATTATATCAGATTGTCAATTTATGAAGATCCTTGTTTCCATAGTAACTCTCAAAATTGTACATTTAATATATTTTGTGCAATGAATATAACCTCTGTATACTAACCTAGGAGAACAGTTTGACTTCCTAATGATAGCTAAGCACTAGATACGATTCTAACCCCAAAATACAGCTTAATTAAAATCCTTTTTTAAAAGTCGTGCTTTTCTTTTTCATTATAAATATTTTAATTACATATCTGTTTTAATTCCTAAAAAATTCCTCCTATGGGGAGTCTCTGATATTTAATTTTATGTATTTGTCTTCTTAAATTTGGACAACCGTGACTATGACAGAGTAATTTATTGTATATTTATGTTGTACCATTAATATCAAATCGTTCTTACCCAGCTTGTGGCTAGTTCTGATGGCACAGTTTTGAAGATTCTCTGAGTTTGTAAATAACAACTCAGCTTTGTGAAATATTGGAATTCACCATAACTGAAAGTACTTTGAAACAATCTTAAGGTATCTATGTACAAACAATTTTTAATTGCTGAAAATCAGTTTTAAGCTGTATTGCGACAAGGGTCCTTTTTCAATGGATACTTAGCGTAGTGAACCTTGAACTCTCTCTGATACTGGAGCCCATAGAAAAAAGGGTTATTTTGCTTTAACACCAATTCAGAAATTTCATTTGGCTTCTCAACTTTGCATTTCTTTCACAACAAATATTTTATCAAAAAAATAGGAGTGGACCATCTGCTGAACTTCCATCAAGTGGGGAGTAGCCGAAGTCGTAGAGAATCAACAACATTGGTGATTCATTTTCTATATGAGAATAATTGAAAACTGATTATATTTGATAAAGCACATGCGTCAGAATTGCGTACACTTAACAGATAGAAAATCCACAAGCCATTCTTTCCCATCCTTCCCTACTTCACCTAAATTGGGCATTTACATTTTTTTTTCATTTTTATTTTTCACACTGTGTTTGTAAGTCATTTGCCAATATCACTTACATTATAAAAATAAATACATGACATTTCTTGCCATTTTTCCATCCATACCTACGCTTTGGATCCTGTGACTTTACTACAGTTTATCCTCCCTCTGTTGTACAACCGTTGGCATGTCTACTTTGGGGCTTTGTCCGAATTATTACCTTCATGTCCAGTTTTCTGGTTTACTGTTTTGACTGCTTACTATCCTTCTTTGCCTTCCTAAATATTATGGATTTTATTGATGTTTTTCTCTTATATTTTTATCGAAGAACTACACAAATAGCCATGTTTGTGCCCCATCACTCCATTGTTTTCTCTTTTCTGTTGCTTCCCTTTTTTCTTTGCATAATTCTCTTCCTCTGAGTTATGCAGAATCAAGTTAATTTTGTGTCCTGAGGCCAAGTCCATTGATCAACTAGATTACATATTTAACAAAGCTATGTCAAGTCCCCTCTTTTGTGCTGTTATGACTCTTATGCTCTGCTAGGGAACACAGCTGACTGTCTACAATCTAGTGCTTGATACTAGTTATTGATACTAGTTAGATACATATCATTTTTGTAAAAAGACTGCCATTCTTTATATATAGAGCCTGAGAATGGCAGAGTTTTACTGTAGGCTATAGTTCTACTATAGACTCAGTAACATCCACTGTACTACTTCAGTCATCCATTTGGGAAAATGAATGCATTTTAAGAGTTTAGTTAATAATTCCTAAAGACTGTAATCACTGGTGTCTTTCTGCCAGGTATATTCAGCAGTGTATCTTCAGTTACTGCTACCTTCTGATCTCTGTTTAGGGGTGCAATATCTATAAAAAGTCCTGTTGTTATTTTGATTGGTATTGCAGAGAATCTGTGGATCAGTTTGGAAAGAACTGACATCTTAACAGTATTGAGTCTTCTAACTTATAAACACAGTATCTCTGCTATTTTTAGGGCTTTTAAAATTTATTTTGTCAATATTTTGTAGTTCTTGGCCTACAGATCCTGCACATATTTTGTTAGATTTGTATTTAATTATTTCTTTAGTGCTATTGAAGTAGCACCTAATTTTAAACAAATCCAATTGTTTATTGCTAGTGTATGTAATTAGGATCATATTGAACTCATATCCTGCAACTTTACTAAATTCATATATTAGTCTTGCGAGTTTTTTTGTGTGAATTCTGTGGTATTTTCTATATAGACAATTAATGTTGTCTGCAAATAGAGATAGTTTACTTTTTCCTGAAACATGTGTGACTTACTTGTATTCTTGCCTTCTTGTACTGCCTCGGACCTCTGGTATTAGGTTGAAACCCCTGAATATCCCTGAACCTTCTTGCTGGATATGCTGAGAATGCAAAGCCCTAACAGAACTACCCTTTACCCCATCCATTTCTCAGGAAGGGGTTGTAGCTAGCAACCTTGAGGAATGAAGTAATGACTCCCTAGACAAATAGAATACAAGTGGACTTGCTTTTCTTTGTGATAAAAATGGCAACTTTCCCAAGCTCAGTGCTCTTCAGCTGTGAAAAAACCCATAGTACACAGAGGATCCACAGTCCCTTCACCAGGGACTTGGAGGGCAAGGTGAATTGTCACTGGTATCATGCTCATACTGCTTGCTGTATCATGGGTAATACAGTTCTTTGATTTGGACCCAGGCATCTTACATCTTATGTTAGCATCCATGAAACAGTAACAGGCTAGATTCACAGCTTATAAATAGGATAGAATCCTAGACCCTAAACAATTTTTGACATTTTTGGCTACAGGCATATGATGTTGACAGAGATAGGGTTTCCTGTAAAGACAGGGCTCTTGTGGGCTGATTTAGAGGATATGAGACCAGTAGCAAATGCTCTTGTTTAAGTGGTTGGGTAGTAGTACAGAGTAAGAGTCTCCTAACGACCTACCTGTTAATGAATTTTTTGAGGCTAAGCAGTGAGGGGTGGGATTAAATGAAACTGCTCAAATAGTGCCTTGATTATTGCTCACTCTCTAGGCCTGGAAGAGGAAAAACTATTATTATATCAACAAAACAGCAAGCCTCAGAGCCCTAAGGCAAAAGGCAGTATGGCTGTAGCTGCTGAATCAAGGGCTTCTGAGAGCTAACATAAAAGATATCAGCAATGAGGATGTGGAGCTTTGGGTAGACTAAGTATATTATAAGTTCATTTGTGGAGTCTGAGTGGGCAGCCACTTGCAATTGAATGTAAATGCAGTCTTGCTGACTGGTACGTAGCTGCTCTTTCACTTTGTGGACTCTCATTTTTCTCTCTCCACTCTATTCTAACTTCACCTGCTTAAGATAAAAGCCAAATACGGTAGGGAACCTCAGGGAGGGAGAGGAATTCAGATTTTTTTAGCTATGTTAAATAGAGATGCTCAATTCGCCATCCTACGTGGTCCCGTGGGGAAAAAGCACGGTAGATGTCAAGGTAGGCTGAAGGCTCTGAGGACTGCAGGGTGGAGTTCCAGCAGCATGCACAGGGCAAATTAGAGACCCCTAGGCCCAAGCACTTCCGGGAGCACAGCGTCACCCTGGAGTGAGAAACCAAAGCAGAAGAAAAGCCTTCCCACCACCACAGTCCTCTGCAGGGTAGATTCCCCCGCTACCTTGTCTTCCCCATGCTCCTGGTTAGGAAATAATGTAGTCTCCTGGCAGCTATGGCTGTAGTCCCTTTTGTGCATATGTTAAATTCCTTGGTCTGTGTTCCTACAGGGGGTAAAATACTCAAATTTTAAAAAGCTGAAATGTAGCTGGAGCCTCTGGGCCTATTCAGTGTACTATTGTTTTGGGTTCCTCTGCTAAATGTATAACTGGTATTGATAATTTTGTGTTCTTACCCTATGAATACTTACAGATTCAGGGGAGATTCTCCTATTCATGGGCTGCTGCATATAGAGAGGTGTTCCGCTGTCCGCTCCCTAGGTGATTCAGCAAAAATAGTGTATCATCCCAGGAGGGAAGAAAAGAAAATCACAACTTTGGTTAAAGGCTCCATGACTGCTGGAGAATTCAGACCATTTCCCAGTACAGCAGTGCCACCTGCCTGACCCAGCTACCAAGTGCACCTCTTTTGAAAAGGCAGATGCAGCTTTGAAAAGGGATGCAGCTGGCCTGGCCTTCAAATCATTTTGGCTTTCCATGAAGTACAACCTACCCCTTTTGGGGAAAAGCTTATTTCTCACTTTGCCTCCTGAAGCAAAGCAGTTGACTTATTATGCCGCTGGATTTAAGGAATTTCTTGTAAAAAACTGAGTCTGTTTCACTTATGGTTCAGCCCAATTAAAAACGGATGCAGTTGTTCAGGGTCGGTCCCAGGTACAGAAAAGTGAGTGGATTGCATCACTCCATTCTTATAGCTTTGACCAGTATGCCCCTTGATTAACCTTGTTATATTTTTACTGGCTCCTGGCCTGTTGCGATAGCCTAACCTTCAGGTCAGCTGTTAGAAGGCTGACAGATTAAAAACAACTTCTCTTTGGTACTGCGAACTGTGAAAACAAATTATAGCTGCCAGTCAGACAGTCTGGCTTACTCAAACCTGTACCTCCTAGATTGCCATCATTTCTGCCTGAATTCGTTATTGTATCAGATATGGTAAAAAATCCATCATAATAGTCTGGGCAATCATTGTGTCCTGGTTTTGGGGAATAGGGACTTCAATCGGTATCCCATCCCTGCTTCCATTTGTAGGATGAATTCCTTTTCCTCCTGCATGGCTACAATTTTTTTTTTTTTTTTTTTAGGCATTTTTCTTCTCCTAGTTCTAATGCATTTTCAACAGTGCTCAAAGCATAATGGGGTTGTTGCTCTTACCTCTGGGGTTTAAGGCTCCCCTCTAACCCCTTACTCACCATGTTAAAGATGGTAGAAAGGATCCAGCCTGGACTTCATGCTTTCCCTCAATGGCTTCATGCTTCCCCCAAGCCTGCACCACGACAAACGCTTTCTCAGGCCTTTCACCATACACTCAGTCTTTTTGTGTATGCCTGTGAACATCTGGTGAGATCTTTGCAAAAGTCCGTGAATGGATATGAATTCCTTTTGTGTCTGTAGATTCCCTGGCTTCTATATTTTCTTGCTAATACACAGTTTTGACTGAATTATTCTTACTGGTGTCCAATATTGTCTTCCCCAGGTACTCAAGTACTCATGTCCCATGTGTCCTGCCTTTCATTAGAATTTGGATTGGTTGGTTTCCCAGTAACCACAGCACTCTGATGAGTTCAAGAAGTTTCTGTTTGTAGATCATTTGTTTTTCCCTTGTTCTTTTTTGTAGTTACAATGTGAGCTATGTTGTATCCAGCTTTGTTCATCTCATGGAAGCTGAAGAATACCTTCTGGGATTTTAATTGATATCACAGTGAACCTGTCTATTCTGTTAGGGAACATTCACGTCTTTGTATTGAGTCCTCTGATCTTTAAACATGGTATATTTTTCAATTTATTTAGGTTGTCTTTAATTTCTCTCAGTAATATTTTGTAATTTTAAGTGTAGAGGTCTCACATATTTTGTTGGGTAGTGCTAGACTCATAACATTTTTGATACTATTATAAATAATATTTAAAAATTTTGATTTTGTTTATATAAAGAAATATTATTGAATTTTGAATGTTGAACTTAAGCCATATGATTTTGCCAAACTCATTTATTTATTCTTTTCTTAATTCCTTACGATTTCCTTCTTAGAGAATTATACTTGAATAAACAAAAGTTTATGTCATAGTTTTCAATCTTAAATCTGTTTTGGTCTTGCCTTATTGCCGTAGCCAAGACCACAAGTAATATTGAGTAGAAATGGTGAGAGCAGACATAATTGCTTTTTTCCGTGTCTTCAGGGGGAAAGTATTCAATCTTTCATTATTAGGTTTGATGCTAGGTGTAGGGTTTTTATGGATATCATTTTTCAGGTTGATAAAGTTTCCTTCTTAGTTTGTTGAGAATGTTTATCAGGAATGCATATTACATTATTTAAGATTTTTTCCATTTAATGAGAGCTCATATGGTTTTTCTCATTTAATCTAGTAACGTGATAAATTACGTGGATTTTTTTTAATGTTAAGCCAACCTTCCATTTTTGACATAAACCTATTTGATAGTACTACCTTTTTAGATATTGCATGATTGTATCGACAATTATTTTTTAAAAATCTTTTGCCTATATATTCATAAGGCCTATTGGTCTGTCATTTTCTTTTATTGTAATGTTTTGATCTGGTTTTGGAATCAGGGCAATGCTGGACTCAAATGAGTTGAAAGATGTTCTTTTTCTCTAATTTTGAAAATGTTTTTGTAAGATCAGAGTTAGTCCTTTCTTAAATGTTTAATAAAATTCCCTAGAGAAGACATTTGAACCAAGAGGTTTTATGTTGTTTAAAGTTTTAAATTACAAATTCAAATTATTTAATAGATAATAGATTCATATTTTCTATTTCTTCTGTGTCTGTTTTGATGATATATGTATCTTTTGAATAATCAGTTTACATTTAAAAGTTGCTAAATTTATTAACATCATCAACTTGTTTTTAATATTTCCTCATTGTATTTTAATTATCTGTAGGATCTGTACAGATATCTTCCCTTTCATTACTGATATTTGACAATTTGTGTCATCTTTTTTTTCTTTTTGAGTTTGCCTACAAGTTTACCAGTTTTTTCAATCTTCAGAAATAACTAGCTTTTGATTTCTTTGTTCTTAATGAACAATGTTGTTATGTTCTTTTTTTGTTTTATTGATTTCTACTCTTTAGTGTTTCCTTTCTTCTCTACTTTGGTAAACGTTTCTTTCATCAATTTTAATTTTTTTTCTGATACGTGGTTCAGTATTGTTTTACCAACATTCCACAACTTTGGATGTCTTATTTTATATCACTTAGTTCAGTATGCTTTCTAATTTTCCTGAGGTATCTCTTTGCTGTTATATGGGTTATTTCAAAGTATGTTGTGTTTTTTTTTCTTTTTGAGGCAGAGTTTTGCTCTCTCACCCAGGGTGGTACGATTACTGCTCACTGTAGCCTTGACCTCCTGGACTCAAGAGATTCTCCCACCTCACCGGTCCAAGTAGGTGGCATTACAGGCATGTGCTACCACGCCCAGCTAATTTTTGTATTTTTTGTAGAGACAGAGTCTACTGTGTTACCTGGGCTGGTCTTAAACTCCTGGACTCAAGCAATCCTCCCACCTCATCCTCCAACAGTGTTGGGATTACAGGCATGAGCCACCATGCTCAGACAAAAGTGTATTTTCTAATTTTTAAATACTTGGTGATTTTTCAAAGTTTTTTGTTATTGGTTGCTAATTCAATTTCATTATGGTCAGAGAACTTGATTTGTATGATTTCTGTTCTTTTAAATTTGTTTAGGTTAGTTTAATGGCTCAGTATGTAATCTATCTTGGTGATTGTGCTGTGTACTCTTGAAAATAATGTGCTTTCTCTCATTGTTCGGAGTAGTGTTCTATAAATGTCAAATAGGTCAAGTTAATGATAGTATTGTAAAATCTTCTCTAGCCTTACTGATGTTTTTACTGTTTTATTAACTTTTTTTTTTTTTTTTTTCTCCCTGAGCCAGTCTTGCTGCATCACCCAGGCAGGAGAACAGTGGTGCTATCACAGCTCACTGCAGCCTCAACCTCCTGGGCTCAGGCAGTCCTCCTGCCTCTGCCTCTCAGGTAGCTGGGACCACAGGTGTGTTCCACCGTACCTGGCCTTTTTTTTTTCTTCTTTCCAGTAGATATGGGAGTCTCCTTATGTTGCTCAGGCTGGTCTTAAACTGCTGGGCTCAAGGATCCTCCTGCCCTGGCCTCCATAGGTGCTGGAATTACAGTCGTGAGCCACCACACCTGGCCCTGTTCTATTAGCATTTAAAATAAAGATAAGTTAATTTTTTTTTTTACTGAAAAAAAGAGTTGTGAAATCCCCACCTATAATTGCGGATTTGTCAGTTTTAGTTTTTTGACTTCATCTGGTTTTTGTTTCATGTGTTTTTATCGGGTGCATGCACATTTAGGATTGCTATGAAATACATGGCTTTGTGCTCAATGATAATCCTTTTCTCCTATCAGTATAGCTATTCCAGGTTCATTCTATATAGTTTGCATCGTATATATAGATTATTTTTTAACCTTCACTTTCAACTTGTGTGTTTTTGAGGTTTATTTTCTGTTGATAGTAATGGTTTGTTTTTGCTTTTTAAATCCAATTTGATTTTTGTCTTTTAATTGGAGTACAGAGTATTTGTATTTAATCTACTTTTCATATGGTTCCTTGTTCATTTTTTCTCTTTCCTACCCTTTTTTGGATTTTTACAATTCCATTTTACCTTCTCTGCTGACTTATTAGCTGTATATATAAAATAATATAAATGTGTGTATATATGTATGTATAACTTATGTATATATAACATGCATATGATATATGCATGCTATATATACATAAATTATGCATATGATATATGCATGTTATATATGTATCTATTATATATGCATATATAAAAATATATTTTGCGTGTGTGTGTATATGTATTTTTTTTTAAGACAAAGTCTCACTCTGTTGCCCAGGCTGGAATGCCGTGGAACGATCTTTGCTCACTGCAGCTTTGACCTCCAAGGCTCAAGAGATCTTCCTGCCTCAGCCTGCTGAGTAGCTGGAACTACAAGCACTCACCCAGGTTGACCACCTGGCTAATTTTTGTGTATTTTTGTATAGATGGAATCTTGCTATGTTGCCTAAGGCTGGGGTCTTGAACTCCTGGCCTCATGTCATCCTTCTGTATTGGCTTTCCAATGTGTTGGGATTACAGATGTGAGCCACCGCACCTGGCTCAGCTATATCTTTTAAGCTTTCTTGTTTTAATGGTGGTTTTAGGTTTTATGATACACGTGCTTAACTTATTACAGTCTACTTTCAAGTAATAGCACATCATATATAATGTTAGAACCTCACTATTAATACAATATAATTTCTGTTGGCCCCTTCCATCTTTTCTGCTGTTTTTTACTTCATAATACAGTGTCACTATTTTTGTTTTAAATAGCCAGTTATCTTTCAGTTTTTTAAAAAGTTTATATTTATCCACATATTTACAGTGTGGCATTGTTCATTCCTTTTTGTACATCAGGGAAACCTTCTGGTATATTTTCCATCAGCCTAAAGAACTTACTGTGACAGTTTTTGTAGTGCAGAGTTGTTTGCAACAAATTATTTCTGTTTTTCTTGTCAAAATATGTTCCTTTCGTCTTCATTTTTGACTTTCACTCAATATATAGCTCTATACAGACACTTTATTCTTCCATCATTCAAAAAATATTTTGTTGTTTTATGGCATGCTTGGTTTCTGATGAGAAGTCTGTGATCATTCTTATCTTTGTTCCTCAGTTCTGTGATATATCTTCTTTCCTCTAGCTTTAAGAGTTCCTCTTTATTTCATTGTTTTTATAATTTTCATTGTGATGTACCTTGGTGTAATTTTTTGTGTGTGCTCTCCTTCCTTGCTTGGGGTTCACTCATATTCGTGGATCACTGTTTTTGTTGTGGTTGTTGCTGCTATTGTTATTTGTTGTTTTTGTTTTTTCATCAAATTTGAAAAAATTATTTTATTGTTTCTTCAAATACTTTTTTTCTTAGAACATTATTCTCTTTCTTAGACTTCAGAAACTCCTGTTTTAGGCCGGGCGTGGTGGCTCGCACCTGTAATCCCAGCACTTTGGGAGGCCGAGGCTGGGGGGATCACGACGTCAGGAGATTGAGACCATCCTGGCTAACACGGTGAAACCCCGTCTCTACTAAAAACACAAAAAAATTAGCTGGGTGTGGTGGCGGGCACCTGTAGTCCCAGTTACTTGGGCGGCTAAGGCAGGAGAAAGGCATGAACCCGGGAGGCAGCACTTGCAGTGAGCTGATTGCGCAACTACTCTCCAGCCTGGGCAACAGAGCAAGACTCTGTCTCAAAATAAAAAAACAAAGTAACAAACAAAAACTCATAATTTAGACTTGGTATTTTTCCACATGTCATTGAGGCTTTGTTCTTTTTTTTTTTTTTTTCCCCCTCATAGCTTTAATTTGTTTGGGTAGTTTTGATTGCTCTGGTTCCTGTTTCATCACTCTTTTTATCTTTTGTAGTGTCTGATTTGTTGTTAAGGCCCTCTAAGGAACTTTTCAGTTCAAATATTGTGTTTTTCAGCTCTGGAAAGTTTTATTTGATTAATTTCTATAGTTACAATTTATCTCTGTTGTGTTCATGTATTTCTTTAAATCTGTTTTTAATAGATATTTTAATATCTGTCTTATAATTTTGTCATCTTTTTTGCATCCTGGTATTTCTAATAATTTTTTATTGGGTGCTGGTCATGGTGTTTGAATACTATGAATGGATTTTGTTATCCAATAGTGAATGTTGTACTTTGTTCTATCAGGCAGTTAAGTTACTTGTGGGTCAACTTGATCCTTTCACACTTGTTTTTAAGCTATATTAGGGCAGCTTTAGAGGAACATTTATTCTAAGGCTAGTTTAGCCCTACTGTTAAGGCATACTCCTTCATAGAGCCATATTGAATGCTCCTGTTATTTAATGGTATCTCCCATTTTAGCATTCCAACCTAGAATATTTTGCAGTATCCTGTGAGTTTGAGACTTGATCAGTTTTGCAGATTTTCTGGTAGTGGTTCTTTGCCTGGCCTTTTTGAGTCTCACTATATACATTTATAACTTAGTATTTCTTTGAAGATTCAAGAGTCCCTGTATAGAATTTTCTGGTACTGTTTCTCTGCTTAGCCTACCTTTTTTCTGTTATTCTGACCTGAAAATTCCAGGTTTCTCAGCCTTCCTTAACTCAAATTTGTCCCTTCAACTCATTGAGTTCATTGTGTTTACTGAGATGTTCCCCTTACATTATAGGGGAAAGTATATTTAGCAGAAAGCCAGAGTAATCACAGGGCTCAATCATGTGTTTTTTAGGGGTCACAGTCCTGCATTGCTTGTTGTCTGATATCTGAAAACAGTAGTTGCATAAATTCTGTCCCATTTTCTAGTTGCTAGGGTAAATCCTATGCCAATTATTCTGTTAGGTTGGAAGTAGAAATTTTAAATCTGTTTTTAAAACTTAATTGTCATGGCACTTCTTTTAGCAATTATGAACTACCTTGAGGCATTTCTTTTACTGCTGTCTTACAGTTATGTCTTAAAGTTATTGAAAATCTTTGGTTGTTATTTTACTTTTTACTCCTTGTTTCTTATGTTAGAGCCAATAGGTTAGTAATATTTTGAATCATGCAAGTCTGATTCTTGGTGCTTAAAATATCTGCTCTGGGCCAGGCACAGTGGCTCATGCCTGTAATCTCAGCACTTTGGGAGGCCAAGATGGGCAGATCACTTGGCGTCAGGAGTTCGAGACCAGCCTGGCCAACATGGTGAAACCGTGTCTCTACTAAAATAAAAAGAAAATTAGCCAGGTGTGGTGGTGTGTGTCTGTAGTCCCAGCTGCTTGGGAGGCTGAGGCACAAGAATCACTTGAACGTGGGAGGCAGAGGTTGCAGTGAGCAGAGAGAGCACCACTGCACTCCAGCCTAGGTGATGGAGTGAGTCTCTGTCTCAAAAACAAAAGAAACAACAGATCTGCTCTGGACAGTTTTCTTTCATAAATGCTTCCATATTTTTTTTGTTGTTAGAGGAAAAGATTATGTGCTGGAGAAAAAAATCATAAGCTATACAAATTTATGCCTTATGATCTCTAGTCATTTTCCTCTCTCTCTCTCTCATGTGTGTTATTATACATACCAGCAGTTAGCAAACTTTTTCTGCAAAAGGCCAGATAATAAATATTTTAGGCTTTCTGGGCTGTAATCAGTCTGTGTCACATATTCTTTGTTTTCTTTTTTGAAATTTTAAAAATGTAAAAACATTCTCAGCTTGAGGGCTGAGACCACCACCACTTTGTTCACATAACCTTCCCCTTTCATTTTTACCAGAAGACCTTACCTCTTACTTTATTGCAAAAACAAATACATTTTATCAACTTTTTGCTTCCTGTGCATCTCATCTCAAAGCGTATCTAGACCTTCAATTATTTGTCCATCTTTCATTCTTGTGTTGAGGGAAGATAGATTCATGTCCTTTCGTTTAAGCCTAAACCCACTTTGTGGATTCCCCTTCCAAATTTATTCACACATTGTTCCAGTTTGCACTCCTATGTATTATCTTCCCTGACTCTTCCAGCTGTACTCGGTTAACATGTGCAAATTTGCTCTGTTCTCACTTTATTCCTGCTGCTTTAAATTTTGTATTCATGCCATCCACCACTACAGCTTATCTTATTATGTACTTTTAGTTGAGTTTAAATTGCAAATGGAAAAAATAATGGTCTTTAAACTGTAATAAACTACTTAGGTATAAGGTGTTTTACATATTCATTTCTGAGTCAATCTTGGCCACATTTTCTTTATTTCATAAATTAACAGCTTTTTTTTTCCTCCAGTGACAACATATTAAAACATATTAGAACATCTCAAGCAAAAATCTTCTGTGATGGGGAAGGAAATACTCTCTAAAAGGCAAAATATCAAGTACAGATTTTTTTTTCTTTTTAATTTTAGGAATCAGACTAGATCTAGGCACATTGTGTTGCAGGCGTCACCTCACAAATCTGCCAACGCATGTCTTTTCTGAGCTTCAACACAGCTGCTGTCCTAACCAGCAGCTCTCCTTTCCTCTCCTTGATAGTGGTTTGCATTGGTGTTTTGGTTTATGTTGGGGAAGGAAAAATACAAAAGAATCTCTTTTTCATTTTTCTTGTGATACTATGGGTTTTAAAAAACTATAATGTGAGTTAAGTAGCAGTGGCTTCTTCAGGATCATCCTTATACTAAGAAACACAAAGGGCATTGGTGTTTTAAATATAGATAAGTCCGTTTATATAAAACATACTTTAAAGAATAAGATTACTTGTAAAGAATAAAGACACATTTAAAAACTACATGTTCTTACAACAATTTGTTCTATTCTTTTTTCCCTGTAACACAGTTATTCCTCCCCCGCTCCCCACACAACAGATTTGTAATGTAAGAATAGAATCATGGTGCAGCCTGCAACTCCCAGAGGTAAAACACACAGTACTAGACTTCCATCTGTAGATTTTACTTTTCAGATTTCATGTCATTTTCTCAGAGTTAAATTGAAATTTAAAATCATTTTAAGCTTTCAAGGATTGTATTCATGTTGTTCTTTTAAGTGGTTTCATCATACTGTATTTTGTGTTTATTTTATTAAGCATAATTTTATTATTTTTCAATTATATACACTATGCAGCTGCTTGTGTCTTAAATTTTAATTGCTTGCTTTTGTCATATTGAATTAGTTTTGAAATATTCTTTTATTGTTGAATATTTCCCTTTTTGATGAACTTAAAATAGTATCATTAATGAATTTTTTAATCTATTTGAGTAAATTTCTTATTTGTTTTGATTTGGATATTTCACATATACAAGCATAACTCAGAATTATTCAAAATTGAAGAAATGTGGTATGAATGATCTGAAGGATCAGTAATACAATAATTTAATATTTTTAAATTCATGTTTGACGTTGCACTTGGATTTGGAAACATTTAGCCTAGAATAAAGACAATTTATTGGTATTATAATAGCTGTGTTAAGTATCTGAATCTTTTGAATCACAGATGAACTCTTATACTAGTAGAATCAAAATCTGTGCCATATTGTGCTCTCTTTTTGAACATGTGATGTAATGAAGATATTTCAGATAAGTTAAAAATACAATTGTTTTGCTAGCTTTAGAAAGGAGACCAGTAAAAGTGTTATTTGACTGATGTAATCTGGAGGAAATTGCTCGGTGAAAACATTAGGTGATTTTACATTTGAGATTTTGACTGTTTCTTCCTTGTTATAGAAGATTCTTAATTTATAGTAATTTGTTTATTTGCTGAGACAAGAGTATAAAATACATTTGGTTTTGTTGATGTTCGGGAAGAGAGTCATTTAGCTAATGTATGAGCTTAGCCTTGCTTACTTTCCCAATTTCGTCCTTGTTAATTCTCTATATATTCCTCAGATTCTCATTATTGATACCATATGCAGCAACTCTCAAGACTGACATTTAAAAACTGGGAAAATCTTGAAATTCCTATTATTTATATGTATGGAATGTACTATATTAATATGAGAGATTTCTGTACTTTCAGCTGTAATGCTTACTCACTTTTATTTTGTAGACACCTGACTATTGTTCAGATTATTTTCAGAATCACCGTAGGAAGGTCTGATTGCTTGGTTAAACATTTAACAAATATTCATTACATTCTTTGTGTCCAATAGGGTATAAGGTGCTAAGGGAACAGTGACTATGCATTTGTAGTTTAGTAAAAGATGCAGATGAATACACTATGATAGTATACAGTAAGTGCAGTACTAAAGATTAAGTATAAGGTGCTATGCAATCACATAAGACAGACACTAGTCTGCAGGGAAATGGTCATGGAAAGCTCTCTAGAGGAAGTGGATAAACTAGATATGAAGAATACTCAAGTATTTGCCAGATCAAGGCGATGGGTGCTTGTTCAGATTGGTGAAGGTATATCATACAAAGAGACAGCCTTTCCTAGAAGAAATTAAAGATGGGGAATACAAGAAAAGGACAGTGTATTAGTCCATTTTCACACTGTTGATAAAGACATACCTGAGACTGGGAATTAAAAATGGTTTAATGGACTTACAGTTCCACGTGGCTGGGGAGGCCTCACAATCGTGGGGAAAGGCAAGGAAGAGAAAGTCATGTCTTACATGGATGGTAGGGGGCAAAGAGAGCGCTTGTGCAAGGAAACTCTCATTTTTAAAACCATCAGAAACTCCTATTTTCAAAACCATCAGATCTTGTGAGACTTATTCACTATCAAGAGAATAGCATGGGAAAGACCTGCTGCCACGATTCAATTACCTCCCACTGGGTTCCTCTCATGACAGGTGGGAATTGTGGGAGTTACAATTCAAGGTGAGATTTGGGTGGGGATGCAGTCAAACCATATTAGACAGGGAAGCATTGAGAGATAGGGCCAAATATTATATGGCCATCCAAGCCATATTAGGGAATTTCAACTTTTACAGGAGATCATTGATGACTCCAAGGGAGTAATGTAACAGACTTGCATTTTAGAAAGATCACTCTGACAACAATGTCGAATGGATTGGAATATTGGGAGCATAATTAGAGATAGGGAAGTCCAGTATGCCAGGCAAGAGTATCATGGTGATAAGAATTAAGGAAGTAGCATTGAGGATGGAACAAAGTAGTGGGATCTATTTTAAGGAGTTACAGAAGCTGTGAGGTGTGATTAAAGAAGTAGGGCTGACTTGCAAAATTAAATGGATAGTAGGTCTACTCACTGAACCATTCTTAGGAGGAATGGTTTTGTGAGGAATGATTATATGTACATAGTTAACTCTTGAACAATGTGGGGGCTAGAGGTGCTGACTCCCCATGCAATCATAACTTTTGACTGCCCAGAAACTTAACTGTTGATAGCCAATTGTTGACTGGAAGCCTTACCAATAACATAAATAGTTGATTAACACATATTTTATATGTTATTTGTATTATATACTGCATTCTTACAGTAAAATAAGCTAGACAAAAGAAAATGTTATTAAGAAAATCATAAGAAAGAGAAAATATATTTAATGTTCATTAATTGGAAGTGGATCATCAAAAATTTTCATTCACATCGTGGTCATGTTGAGTCGGCTGAGGAGTAGGAGGAAGAAGAAGGGTTGGTTTTGTCTTAGGGTGGCAGAGGCAGAAGAGATGGAGGAGGTAGAAGAGTAGGCAGGAAAGGCAGGCACACTCGGTGTAACTTGACAGAAATACATGGCAATTTCTGTCTGACTTTTTTGCTTTTTCATTTCTCTAAAAATGTTTCCGTATGGTACCAATCCTTTCATCATTTGCTTTAGTTTTCAGTGCCTGTAACGTAGAAGGGTCCATGTTATAAAAGAAGTCAAAAGTAGTCTTGAATAATTGGAACCCTTCTGCTGGATTGTCTAATGTCAGTTTGTTTTCTGGCACTGCTTCTACATCTTCTTCCTCATCTTCTGGCACTGGTTTGGAAACTCTACTGAAATCCTTCACCCCTGCCATCTTTTTCTCATATCTACGATCTCTTTCATGGTTTCTTTGATCGGCTCTGTGGTAAACCCTGTGAAGTCATGCACAACGTCTGGATCCAGATTTCTTTGGCAGTAATTTATTGTTTCAGGCTTGATGGTTTTCATGGCTTTTTCTATAACAGCGATGGCATGTTCAATGGGGTAATCCTTCCAGACTTAAATTATGTTCTCTCTATTGGAGTTCTCTTCCATAGCCTTGACAGCCCTTTCCATAGAACACCATGTCTAATGAGCCTCAAAAGTCCTTATGACACCAAATCTAGGTGTTGAATTAGAGTTGTTGTGGTTTGGGGCAAGTAGTCTACTTTGATGCCCTGGATGTTGAACCTCATGGAGTTCTGGGTGGCCAGGGGCATTGTCTGATATCAGAATAACTTTAAGGCAAGGTACTGACTTCAGGGACAAACCCACAATGGAAGCAATCAAGAGAAGGTGTTCTCATTGTCCATGCCTTCCTGTTGAACAACCAAAAGATGGGCAGTGATGTTTATCTTTTTCCTTTAAATCTTGGGGTTAGTAGCTTTAATAGATAAGGGCAATCCTCCTGATCATAAACCTAGCTGCATTTGCACAATACAGTGGAGTTAGCCCATCTCTTACTGCCTTAAATCCCGGTGATTACTTTTCTTCCTTAGTAACAAATGACCTTTATGACATGTTTTTCCAGAATAGGGTACTTTTGTCCACATTAAAAACCTGTTCAGGCAGATATCCTTTCTCCTCAGTGATTTTCTTAATAGCACCTGGGAACTCATCTGCTTCCTCTTGAGCAGCAGAAGCTGCTTCTCCTGTTACCTTGATTTTTTTGTTCTTGTTACATAAATTAACCCTTTCTTCTAGGCTAGTGATGCCTCAAATGATAGAGCTTCTACTGGCCTTTCAATTTCTTCAGTCTTTTGATGGCCAACTTTGCCATGTTGGTGAAAGTGGCATTGTAGATCCAGGCACCATCAGCTACTGTTTTCATGTAGGAACCACAGTGTAAGATCCTCACTGCTTGTTTCTTCATCTTGGTTTAGCCACAGAAGGAGCAAGTGTACTTGGCAGGATGGCTGATTTCTGTTTTCTTCAGTGTTTTCCAGAGGGAGGTACCATAGCAATGCCATATTTACCAGTGATTTCAACCTACTTGGTGAGTTTTAGCAGTGTAGCTGTGAACTAGGCACAAGCCCAGAGAGGACTATCTTGATATTTTTAAAGCCATACCCCTTTCTAAAATTATTAAACCATCCTTTGCTGGGATTAAATTCTCCAGCTTTAGATCCTTTGCCTTCCTTTTGCTTTAAGTTGTCATATGACTTCACTTCTTGAATCATATAGGTGTGCCTTTTTTATAGCAATCATGCACCCACATAAAAGCTACATTTTCAATACGAGATAAAAAGATATTTTGCAGAAAGTGCTGCTGTAGTTGCAGCAGTGGCTTCACAATTTTTCTCTTCTTTTCTTTTTTTACAGTGGTCCTTGTGCCGGATTCGTTTGTCTTGAGATGGTGGGTAACCATAGCTGCAAGTCTCAAAATTCAGCACATATCAAGCAATTCTTTTTCTTGTAATGTCTTGTCTTTTCTCTGCTTCTTGAAAACACTTCCAACAACATCACTAAAGACACTTCATATGGGTCCTATGAAGTTATTCAAGGTTTATGGTATTGCATTAAAAACTATGAAAAATAAGTGAGAACTGCAAGAGATCACTTTCTATCGTGATAACACAATTTACTGGAGAGAGACAAACTGCTCAAGCGAAGATGTTAGCATCACTTAACGTTTAAGGGGATAATTGTAACACTTGAGATCACAGCAATAGCAGTAGGATGTGGCTACCAAATTATTACAGTAGTACAGTATGTACTATAGTTAATTTCTTTTTCTTTTTTCTTTTACTTTAAGTTCTTGGATACATGTGTAGAACGTGCAGGTTTGGATACATGTGCAGAATGTGCAGGTGTGCATGTGCCGTAGTGGTTTGCTGCATCTATCAACCCATCATCTAGGTTTTAAGTCCTGCGTGCATTAGGTACTCATCCTAATTCTCTCCCTCCCCTTGCTCTCCATCCCTTGGCAGGCCCCGGTGTGTAATGCTCCCCTTCCTGTGTCCATGTGTTCTTATTGTTCAACTCTCACTTATGAGTGAGAACATGTGGCGTTTGGTTTTCGTACTATAGTTAATTTTGTGCAGTTGTGATTTAATACCACATCTTTATGTTTGTTTACATTTTTGTCAACTGTGAATGGTGCCATATATGGTCTGCAAGGGTTTTCATAAGTTTTGATAAATTTTAATTTTTATAATATATTTGTGTATATTTTATGGTAGTGATGAAATAGACTAGTGTCTACATATATTTTATATATTCAGGACATACCTTTTTCTTAATTTTTTTGATATTTCTAGGCTGTATGGTTCATCTGCAAGTTTTTTCAAATTGTTGCATCAAATCTCCAAAAAATTTCCAATATATTTATTGGGAAAAAAATCTGTGTATATGTGGACCTACACATTTCAAACCTATTCAAGAATCAAGTGTACTCTGGGCCATGTTGAATTTGAGGTGCTTATTAGACATCCAAGTGTAGACAGCTAATAGGAAACTGTATATGTGGATTTGAAGTCCTGGAGAAAGAAAGGGGCAGAAGACATAGATTTGAAAGTTGCCACAAAGAGAGGGTAAGTGAATATGTGAGAAGTATGGAGTTGTATTCTCCAAAGGGAGTAGAAATAGTACAGATATCCTGAGGAATTTTAATACGTAAGGGGTGAATGTAGGAAGAGTAGACCAAAAGGAGACTAACAGGCATTAGCTAGAGAGGTGGGATGGTATGAGATAATGGAATCTAAGAAAGCACGGTGTTTTAAGGATGAAATATCAACATTGTAGATGAGAGTTGAAGAGTAGCCGTAGGATTTAGCCAAAAAAAGAAAGAAAGAAAAAAACATGATTGGTGACCTCTGCAAGACAGCATCAGGAATATGGTAATTACACAAGTATTGAGATCAAGGTGAACATTAGTGTGAGCTCATTTTTCATATGCCTCTTTCAATGAAGAAGTAATTTCAGCTGTTCAACAATATAACATTCCATGTTTGGGCAAGGAGGGTGTCAGTAAGAATAATATTATTATTATTATTATTATTATTATTTTTGAGACAGAGTCTCACTGTCGTCCAGGCTGGAGTGCATGGCATGATCTTGGCTTACTGCAACCTCCACCTCCCAAGTTCAAGGGATTCTCCTGCCTCAGCCTCCCACGTAGCTGGGATTACAAGTGTGTGCCACCACGCCCAACTAATTTTTGTATTTTTAGTAGAGATGGGGTTTCACCATGTTGGCCAGGCTGGTCTCGAACTTGTGAGCAGGTTATCCACCCACCTCAGCCTCCCAAAGTGCTGGGATTACAGGCGTGAGCCACTGTGCCCGACTGTCACTAAGAATAAAATAAAATTGTGGGAAATTATTTTTGAAGACTTTATAATCCGAATAAAAATAAAAGCCTGATTTATGAAATGGTATAACCTGAAACTTTAGATTGTAAAAGAAAAAGAGATGTCATAATATAGCTTGAATTTGAAATAACTGGGATTTAATCTAAACTACCAATGATTTGGAGTTTCATCTTATAGATAATATATGGTTATTGACAGAATATTATGAGATACTATATGAAAAATGCTATAATGCCTATAGCCTCTAATATAATACCTGTCAAGTGTGTGTGTTTGTATGTAAATATGTGATATACTGAACACCTTATTTTTAACTATATATACTGGTTAATAACTTCATGGCAGTTTTCCTCTTCGTATGTTTATTATCGTGTGACAAAGTGAAAGTTTAAAACAACAAACATTTATGAAATTACATCATTTCTGAAGAATAATAGCCGCCTAAAGATGTCCATGTCCTGTTTCCTAAAACCTGCAAATACTTTACATTATGTGGTGAAAGAGACTTTGAAAATACGATTACAATTATGGACCTAGATATGGGCTTAGTCTAAATACATGAGACCTTAAAAGTAGAGAACTTTCCCCAGCTGATGTTGGAAGAGATGAGTCAGAGAGGTGAGGCAGAAGGGTGTTCAGAGAGATTCAAAGCGTGAGATGGAAGTAGGGAGCTATAAGCCAAGGAATGTGGGTGGCCTCCAGAAGCTGAGAATATCCCCCAGCTGACAGGCAGCAAGGAAACCAGAAAGTCCTGTAACTACATGGAACTGAACATTGTCAAAAACCTTACTGAATCTGGCAACAGTTCTTTCCCAGAGTCTCCAGTAAGTAACACGGACAGCCAATACCTTGATTTCAGGTTTGCGACACCCAGAGCAGAAAAAGCCGACTGAGCCCACTGGACTTCTAACCTACAGAACTGAGATAGTAAATTGTATTGTGTAGAGCCACTAATTTTGTTGTAATTTGTCATGGCAGCAGTAGTTAACTAATGCAAAGAGATAGGAATCCAGAAGTGGCTTAGCTGAGTGGTTCTGGCTTAGGGCCTCTCACGAGGTTGTAGTGAAGTTGTCAGCCAGGGCGTGACTGGGGTGGAAGGATATACTCTCAAGCTGACTCACATGGTTGTTGGTAGGCCTCCATTCCTCACCATGAGGGCCTCTTTCTAGGGCTGTGCATGATGTGGCAGCTGACTTCCCAGTGTGAGTGGAGAGAGAGAGACAGTGAGAGCTTGTGGGTACACAGTATAGAATCCATAATGTTTTTTGTAGTCAAGTCTCTAATATGACGTATCATTATGTTTGCTGTATTCTGTTGTTCACAAGGACCAACCCTGGGATAATAATTACATTACAGAGGAATGTGATTACCAGGACGCAGGGATCATTGGGGGATCATGCTGAAGGCTGGTTACTGCAAGTATGTGTGCCTAAGATGACAAACTGTCAGTTCTGTATTACATCATTAGCCATATATAATCCCAGCTCTGCAGTGTAATTTTTTTTTTATTTTTATTTTTTGAGACAGAGTCTTGCTCTGTTGCCCAGGCTGTAGTGCAGTGGCCTGATCCCAGCTCACTGCAAGCTCCGCCTCCCAGGTTCACGCCATTCTCCTGCCTCAGCCTCCTGAGTAGCTGGGACTACAGGTACCCACCACCACGCCTGGCTATTTTTTTTTGTATTTTTAGTAAAGAGGGGATTTCACCACGTTAGCTGGAATGGTCTCGATCTCCTGACCTCATGATCCACCCGCCTTGGCCTCCCAAAGTGCTGGGATTACAGGCATGAGCCACCGCACCTGGCCCCTGCAGTGTAATTTTAAGCAAGTTATTCAGCCTCTCTAAAGTTCAAGTTATTCATTCAAAATTGAAATTAGTTGAAATTAGTTTTATGTGTCAACTTAGCTAGTTTAAGCAAATAAGGTGTTTCTTAAAGGTCCCAGCACTTACTTTTGAATATGCGATTTGAAGATTAAGGATCTTGAGATATTTTTAATAAGCTAAAGGAATGGTTGAAGATAGAAGACTGTCACTGATTTACCTTGGCTCAGATTATTCTTGAACTGGTCAAGTTTGTCATATCATATGAACATGGCTGCTCCCTCTGTAATGACATGGATTGTAGGCCGGGCGCAGTGGCTCACACCTGTAATCCCAGCACTTTGGGAGGCCGAGGAGGGAGGATCACGAGGTCAGAAGATCGAGACCACCCTGGCTAACACGGTGAAACCCCGTCTCTACTAAAAATACAAAGAATTAGCCGGGTGTGCTGGCGGGCGCCAGTAGTCCCAGCTACTCAGGAGGCTGTGGCAGGAGAATGGCGTGAACCCAGGAGGCGGAGCTTGCAGTGAACCGAGATTGCGCCTCTGCACTCCAGTCTGGGTGACAGAGCGAGACTCTGTCCCCCCTCCCAAAAAAAACAAAAAACAAAAAAAACAAAAAGACATGGATTGTTCCTAGAGGAACTGCTGAGTGGTGCCATTATTGCAAGGGGCACTGTTCTCAATGAGGTCTTTATGAGTGGCACTTATCATGTTGTACAGTGGGCAGTCTGTGTATCTGTACACAGTGACCCTGTATTTATGTACTTTTGGCAGTTTTAGGACTTATGTCCGTAGGTATAAGTGTCTGTTGGTGTGTCTTGTAGCATAGTGACTAGCGCATGATTACCCAATAAATATTTGTTAAAAGCATGGATGAGTGCATGAGTGAATGCGTGATGGGGCAATATCACTATTCAACTACTGAAATGCTTTTTATCATATACCATTCTTTTAGTCATCATAATATTTTTTATTTACATTTTATATTGTGATACCAAGAAGGTTCTATTTACACTAAAGAATGAAATAGAACAGTTTGTATAGTGGAATACATGAGGGGATAAGTACTTGCTAGCTAGTTTCTGATAGATTAAGGCAATTTTCCAATTCATCTTTCATTATATAAGTCCAAAATGGATTAACAGTAAACCTGTTTGTAAATAGCAGTCTCTTGTGTGCTGAAGAATTGCTTTCAGTTTGTGTATCCTCATCATAAGTGTAGAAAAGTTTAATAATCTTAAGTATTTTATGGGTAGTATGCAAGATATTTTAGTTGAGGGATCTTTTCAGGAATATTTTAGTTGAGGATATTGTATCTTAAGGAATTATGCTATTCTCTCTTAGTTAACCTTTGAAAATGTATATTTTTTAAGCAAAAGTTTAACAAAGACCTAGGAAGAGTGTGTTTTTGTAACTCCACTAATATTTATTAGCTACATTTCTACTACTTTTTTTTTGGGGAGACAGGGTCTTGCTGTGTTGCCCAGGCTGGAGTGCAGTGGCCTAATCACGGCTCACTGCAGCTTCGAACTCCTGGGCTCCTGAGATTCTCCTACCTCAGCTTTCCGAGTTGCTGGGACTACCAGTGCTCACCACCAGTTGTGCTTTTTGTAGAGATAGGGTTTTGCTGTATTGCCCAGGGAGGTCTCAAACTCCAGAGTTCAAACAATCCCCCACCTCGGCCTCCCAAAGTGCTAGGATTACAGGCATGAGCCACTACGATTGCCCTACTTTTCTACTTATTAGTTTCAGTTATAAGAAATTATCATCGTATGTGTGTCACAATCCAAAAAGAAGTACTCTTTAAGACTGGTACTTTTTAAAATTGTATTTTTGGTCATCCAAAAGAGTTGTGTTACTCAACTTCAATTCAATTTTGATATGTTTCTTATGTGAAAATCGCGATTCTTTTATTACAGGAGAGGCATAGTCCTTGCTCTTTAGAGTTTATGATATAGTATTTGATGATTTAGGATGTGTAAAACTAAGAGAAGCATAAAAATGACTTTAATATGATCAGTATTCAAAAAGAGATATTAACAATGTGCTACGAAGAGTCAAAAGAAGCCATATGGTTTGAAGAATCAGAACAAGGTTCATTAAATAAGGTAGGGGGGTGAAAGAACAGGTATAATTCTGAAAAGCAGGGTCGGAGTGGCGAAAACCGTGTAAGAAAACTGCAGGTATCTTTCAGCTTATAAAATTCTGAACCATTTGGCCTGTGCCACTTTTCATGGCGAACTTTTTACTTTTAATTATTGCTCTGAGTGATGATAAGATGGACTCGAATAATTTAAACTCTATAAAAATAATACTGAATAATTTAGACCCTATTTTAAAAATAAATTATATGATTAATTTGCTGCTCTATCCTGCAACCAGCCAGTTTACTGAGGATAGGAGAATTGTGGTAGTGTTAGCTAGACTAGAGGATGATACAGAATATACAGAGTTACAGAACTGAGAGGGACGCAGAGATCAGTTAATTCATCATCCCCATTTTGAAGATTAAGAAACAACAGAGAGGTAAGTGCCCAGTTTTCTACACAGATTTACTCTGATAGAACTGTTCCTGTGTAAGTCTATGTCTTGCAACAGTGAGTCCGTTAGGACTATTTGAGGTAGGCGTCTAATTCATTTTTGTTAAGATAACTGAATCTGAAATATTTAATTTGTGCAGAATCTGTAGACTCCCACAAACAAATCAGTCCATTACTTTCCCTGCTTTCTGTGCCTCTTACTAGAGATCTCATTTATAGCTCACCTAGAAGATGGTAAAGAATATATGAAATATATAATATCAATTTGGCTGTAGGAGAGACTGTGAGTGGGATGGGTAGCAACATAAGTATGCCGGTTGGCATAAGTTCTTCATGGCACACAAACATGAGGAGAAATTCTAACTATGCTGATAGAGGAAGAGATCGAGTCCACCACAGATTAAGACTGGGATTTTAACAAAAAAAATATTTCTGGGCTGTCAGCAAAGTCATTTACATTTTTAGTTTTTATTAGCGGCATAATTTGAAGTCTCTCCTCGATCATAACACTTCATTACATTAGAGATATTCTTTTGGCCTGAGGTATTTTTTTTAACAGCTTTATTAAGATATAATTAACATACCATGTAATTCACCCATTATAACTTGTGCAATTCAATGGCTTTTAGTATATCCAGAGAGTTGTGCAATTGGAGCCATAAACTAATTTTAGTAGATTTTTATTATTCCCTGAAACCACTTCATACCTATTAACAGTCGCTCTCCTTTCCTCCCCAAACCATGCAGTCCTAGGCAACTCATATTCTAGAACCAATATTCTGTTTCATAGGTTTGACTATTGTGGATATTTCATATAAATGGAATAATATAATATATGATCTTTTATGCCTGGCTCTTTCACTTAGTATATATTTTCAAGGTTCTGTCACATTGTAGCAGGTGTCACTACTTCATTCTTTGTAACTGCCAGATAATATACCATGTATGGATATACCACCTTTTGTTTTTCTGTTAATCAGCTGACAGACATTTGGGTTCTGCAAATGTTTTCTCTTTTTCTGTGGATTGTCTTTTCTGAAGTAATTTTATTTTAGTTTAAAGGTGATACAGTTTGAGAGATATAACATCCTATTTTCATGGACCTGCAGCAAGGGAAAGCCCTTGATGTTGCATCTTTTAAAGATTATTATAGACTCCTCTCAAGCTTGAAAAGAGATTAGGATGTATAAATTAAGGAACTGGAGAGTTATACTGCAAGGTCAGCTGTTTTATTACAGTGGATTTCAGACTGTATCTCTACGTTCTGTTCTTTCTTACTGATGTTTCTTTTTCCAGCTTTTAAAATCTTGTATTTGTATTCTCTGAAACACACTTGTTATAGCATATTATTGGGTCTGCCATCTACCCAAAGAGTCTGCAACCCTAAATTATCTCTCTCAGTGACAGATTACATTCTATAAGTTTCTCTTTTGTTAAAGACTTTTTTTTTCTTAGGTGAAATTGATTTAAACCTCAGATGAGACTGTATTTCTAGAAGGTAAAATGTAGCCAGAGGCATATATGTGAAAGTAGGGAGGGAAGATGGTTGACATACTGTTGGGCTGATGTTTACCTTTAGCGCATAAGTATTAAAAAACAAAACAAAACAAAAAAACCCTGCGGGTCACTCATGACACATACAGCCATATCCAGCTTTCTCTTTTGTCAAGGCCAGACGTATTAGTCTGTTCTCACATTATTATTAATATAAAGAACTCCCTGAGAATGGGTAATTGATAAAGAGGTTTAATTATCTAATGGTTCTGCAGGCTGTACATTCTTCTGCTTCTAGGGAAGCCTCAGGAGACTTATAATCATGGCGGAAGGCAAAAGGGAAGCAAGCACGTCTTACATGGCTGACAAAAGGAAGACAGCAAGCCCAAGGGGGAAGTGCTGCACACTTTTAAAACAGCCACATCTCTTGAGAACTCACTCACTATCACAAGAACAGAGGGGGGAAGTCTGCCACCATGATCCAGCTACCTCCCACCAGGCCCCTCCTCCAACATTGAGGATGACAATTCGATATGAGATTTGGGTGGGACCACAGAGCCAAACCATATTACCAGATGCTTGATTCTTGAAATTGTGTAAGATATGTTTCCTTACCTTTTAGATAACATATTTGCTCAGTTCATAGATCATAGTTTGGGTAGAAGGAAAAGAGCATTGCTAAACTAATGCATACCAATAGGTTTATTATTTTGAAGAATATTTATCTTTTAAAATGTGTCTTATTAACTACATCCCTGATTGATAGAATTTAAACTGTTTTAGTGAAGTGAATAACTTTGAGCAGTGGAGGAGATTTTTGAGCATTAGTCATTAAAATATAGCACATATGGTCTAAGTAAATGCCAGAAGAGATACAAGTAATGTGCTGTGAAAATTCAGAAGATGGATAAATTATTTACAGTTTGGAAGGTTAGAAAATATGTTATGTGGAGTTGGCACTTGAACTGAGTATTGAAAGATAAGATTTTATTGGGCTATTTGGAGACTGGGAAGGTGCACACACTTGGAGTCAGGGGAATAATCTTCTAGTTTGACTAAAATGTAAGCTCTGGATTACGGGTCAAACATTGGATTGAATGCACACCTTTATTTCTACTTTTTCCTTTATGTTCACTAAAATGACAGTGAAGGGCTAAAAAGGCATAAACAACAAGGACAAAGAATGGAGACAAGGACTCAGTCCCCTAAGATTGTTCCCACTTCAGATGCCAGTTATAAGTCCCAGGTTGTCAGTAGTATTTCTCATTTACCTGCTGTAGAGCAAGGGGTTTCCCACAACTCCCGCCTCAGGATTGGTAATTCTTTTTTTTTTTTTTTTTGAGACAGAGTCTCACTCTGTTTCCCAGGCTGGAGTGCAGTGGTGTGATCTCGGCTCACTGCAACCCTCGCTCCCTGTGGTTCAAGCCATTGTCCTGCCTCAGCCTCCCGAGTAGCTGGGATTACAGGCTCACGCCCAGCTAATTTGTTTTGTATTTTTAGTAGAGACGGGGTTTCACCATGTTAGACAGGATGGTCTCGATCTCCTGACCTCATGATCCACCCGCCTCAGCCTCCCAAAGTGGCGGGATTACAGGTGTGAGCCACCACGCCCAGCCTAGGATTGGTAATTCTTTAGAACAACTCACAGAGCTCAACAAAGTACTTAACTTATTATTACTGTTTGTTGTTGTTGTTGTTTTTAAATAAAGGATACAACTCAGGAACAGCCAATAGAAAAGATATATAGAGCATAATATGGGGGAAGGGGCACAAAGCTTCACTTCCCTCTCCCATGGGTTGACCTCTCAGCACCTTGATGTGTTCATCAACTCAGAATTTCTCTGAACCATGTGGTTAGGGGCTTTTATGGAGGTTTTATTACATAACCATGATTGATTAAATAATTAGTCTTTGGTGATTGACTCAGTTTTCAGCCTCTCTGCCCTCCCCAGAAGTTGGTGTGGGGTGGGATTGAAAATTCCAATCCTCTAATCATGCATTGATCTTTCTGGTGACTAGTGGCCACCATCATTCTATTAGCATACAAAAGGCAGTCTTGTTAGTCCAGACATTCCAAGGGTTTTAGGAACTGTGCCAGGAACCTGGTACAGTATTTGGGACAAAGATGAAATATTTATTTTGTGTTATATTACAACATCCCTCTCAGCTTTTTTTTTTTAACCAAGAAAAACAACCAAAACTAAACTGTCCTATAGCTGCTGAAAGTTTTAGTTATTTTACTGATTTCTGCTGAAGAGTTGAGAATTAAGAACAGAATAATCTTCTGGTAATTAATTCGTTCAAACAAGTACATATTGAAGTTCTCCTATGTCCTAAATATTACTCTAAGCACTAGAAAAGAGCAGGTTTGGTGGTGGTAGGAACAAAAGCCTATTTGCAATGGGCTCAAGAAAACGGGGAGAACAATTCCAGATAGAATATAGATAACTTACCTGAGGAATTTTCCTGTAAAGTACAGCAGAGAAACTAGTAGTAACTGGAAAAGGATATAAATTTCAAAGGTGTTTTTTTTTTTTTTTTTTTTTTTTTTTTTTAAAATAAGCTGTAGGAATTACATCATAGTTATGTCCGATGGGAATGATTCCATAGAGAAGGGAAAAATTGATGATGTAGGAGAGAGTGGAGCATTCCTGGAAGAATGTCCTTGATGAGGCAGGAGGGCATAGAACCTAGTGTACATAATGGAGGGGTTGGTAATGATCGTGGGATTGGGTAGCAGAAATTGGGTTGAATATAGGATCATTAGAAGAGAAGAGGTCAGGAAGTGGTGATGAATGGCATGGTTTGATGATACGAGATTCAAAGCTGGAGTTCTTGAAGAGGATGGAGGGAGAAGAGTCTGGAAGTGTCAGTAAGAAGCAAAGTGGACAGCAACCTAACCTCCAGGCCATGTGGTAGAAGGGGTAAAGGAGAAAACATTGCCTGCTTAAAAGATTGTAGAAGGAGAGCCAAATTTCTTTTAGAACAAGAAGGTATGAATTTATTTTCTTCATAAAGCCTGTTTCTCTCGGATCTAAATGATATTCCTTTTCATGGTCTTTTCAAGCACTTAAATTGCCTCTAGTTTATAATTACTTCTTTGTAAGTACCATTTGTTTTGTTGTAAATAGTATGAAGTCTCCCATACCGTAACTTAACAGTAACAGATGCATCTTTCTCATATGATTGTCCAGGGGTATTGTAGGGCAGGAAATATAACTTCTCAGTCCTCCTAAGTTTGTAGTTGGGAGAGAGTCCTATAACAAGAGACAGAGTAAGAAGAGAAAAACAAGCAAGTTTGCTAATGTGTGCAGTGCACATCACTCAGGAGAAACCTCAACGAAAGATAAAGCAGTGGCTTAAAACTCTGGCTTGTATAACGTCTTTAACAAAGAACAATACCTTTTAGAGAAGTGACAAGACAAAGAAAAGCAGTTTTAGGCTTCCAGAGGCGGGAAACTGTGGGAAAGTAAATTTATGGGAATAAACTAATGGAGTAAGATTTGTTTGCAGATTTCTCTGGTGCTGCCTCTGAGCTGATAAGACTTGTCTCCAGTAAAGGAGAATTTATATCCTGTCTTGGTAGAAAAGAGTGGAGGATAGAAAGAGCCCTTACTCCATTTGCTGCTTCTTAATTGCCTTTAGCTCAAAAATATTTATGTCAAAGAGTCATATTTTGGGATGATAGAAACTAAGTTTCTTCTCTTTTTCTGGTGCACCATGCTTATTTTCATCCATAGGGCCTCAGCAAGATTGCTTTATCTTCAGGCATTGAATCTAGTTTCCAGGTAGGAAAAGAATGAAGACGTATTGACTACCTGAGAAAGTAAAACTTTCCCATGAGTCTTTGACAGATTGGGACATATATCTAATTGGTCATTTCTTGCATGTTAACTGTTTCTCATGTACATATTTTGCTAGAAACAGAAATTTATTTAGCCGGGCACCTTACTACCATGAACACAATTATAGTTTGGTTAGTTATGATCAAGGGGAAAGTGGATATTGGTTTAGAAACTTTCAGGCACTGTAATGAAAAAATACTTAGCATACTACTGTTGTAGGAAAGCAAAAATTTCAGTTTCTATGAAGAATGTCTGATTTCATTATGGTTTAAAAATGCATATTAAGATGCACATTAATATGTGTATCTAAATGTATATAAATTAAAAATAGGCATGTGAAATGTATATTAAAATCATAAGTGTATATTAAAATAATATACTTCCTTTCTGAAGTATCTTAAGAGAGCAACTGTCACAGAGTAGCTATTCAACAATAGTTGTCCAGTGGAAGGACTTTAAGTGTCTGAAAGAGCACCTGTCACACAGTGGCTATTCGATAATGATCGTCTGGTAAAAGGCAAGACACATTCACTTTCTTCCAAGCACCAGCATTCTATATTTTTAGCAGAAACAAGAAAGAAGTTACTATGGTTCTTAACCTAAGATGCCTAAACCTCAGGTTTTGGCTTGTTTTAAAATGATGCCAAAGGGCTATGCTATCCTAACATAATAGATTAATACCAAGCAGAATGCACTGGGGCTAGATACTCACCATTTTTGGAGTAGAGTAGGCAGAGGAAAGGGCACTTGGTGACGTAGTCAGAAAGAAATCATGTGACAATGTGTTATAATGCCTTACGTTGATTTAAAAATTCATGGTTTTTAAATGATTTGGTATTTACCTCATTTGAAACTCATACTGATTCAGAGAGGAGATCCTAAATTCATAGTTTTTAAATGATTTGGTAAATATCTCATTTGAAACTCATACTGATTCAGAGAGGAGATCCCAGTTTAATGAATGAATAAACTGAGGCTCATTAAATTCCCTGTCTAGGTTTGCATGGCCTGTGAATGGTGAAGTTGAAATTAGATCTCTGATTTTTGACTTGGTCAATACATGCTGTTTGACCACAAACAGTGTCATTGAAATGTCTTACTTAATTCAAGTATTACTGTAAATGAACATTGACTTTTTTGAAAAGACAAATCAGGGTTATATTTGCTTTATAAATATATCATACTATTTGCAATTATTATTAAATACTACACTTTTTATTTAAACAGGGCACACTGTGTCTTGATGACAGTTGCTGAACACTCATGATCCAACTCTGCTTTAATTATCTATTGCTTTAGATTTTGTATTATATTCCTTTATTCCCCCTTTTAAGTTAATTTTAGTTTTCTGTCAGTTGAAAGCAAAAATTAACATTTCATGAATTTTTATTTACAATAAAAGTTTAAAATGAATGCTGCATATAAAAGAGGACTTTTTTGTCATAAAATATGCATAACAAAATTTGCTATTTTAACGAATTTTAAGTATGTAGTTTTATGGCATTAAGTACATCGACATAGTTGTGCAACCATCACCACCACCTATCTCCAGAACTTTTTAATCTGTATCAACCTGAAACTCTGTACTCATTAAACACTAACTGCCCATTCTCCCCCACCCTCAGCCCTTGACAACCACCATTCTTTTTGTGTCTATGATTTTAACTACTCCAGGTACCTCACATCAGAGGGATTATGTATTTGTTTGTTTGCTGACTAGCGTATTTCATTTAGCATAATGTCTTCAAGTTTCCTCTATGTTATATAGCATGTGTCAAATTTTCCTTCCTTTTAAAGGCTGAATAATTCGTTGTATATACTACATTTTGCTTATTCATCTGTCCATGGACATTTAAGTTGCTTCAGTGTCTTGGCTACTGTGAATAACCAACCGGTCTTCATCCTTCCCTCTCCCCATCCTTCTCAACTTCTGTCTGGTTATCACCATTCTATTCTCTACCTCTATGAGATCAACTTAATTAGCTCCTACATATGAGCGAGAACATGTAGTGTTTCTCTTTCTGTGCATATTTCACTTAATATCATATCCTCCAGGTTCATCCATGTTGCCACAAATGATGTGATTTCATTCTTTTTTATGGCAGAATAGTATTCCATTGTGTATATGTACCACATTTTCTTTATCTTTCATTCATCGATGTACATTTGAGTTGCTTCCACCTCATGGCTATTGTGAATATTGCTGCTATGAATATGGGCTTACAAATACCTATTCAAATCCCTGTTAAATATCTTTTGATATATCTAGAAATAGAATCGGTGGACCATATGGTAATTCTATGTTTAGTCTTTTAAGAAACAACCATACCATTTTCCACAGAAACTGCATCATTTTACATGTCTGCCAGTGATATATAAGGATTTCAGTTTTTCTTTTTTTCTTTTCTTTCTTTCTTTTTTTCTGGGACAAAGTCTCTGTTGCCCAGGCTGGAGTACAGTGGCACGATCTCGGCTCACTGCAACCCCCACCTCCTGGGTTCAAGCAATTCTCGTGTCTTAGCCTCCCGAGTAGCTAGGATTACAGATGCCCACCACCACGCCCAGCTAATTTTTGTATTTTTAGTAGAGACTAGGTTTCACCATGTTGGTCAGGCTGGTCTCAAACTCCTGACCTCAAGTGATCCACCTACCTGGGCCTCCCAAAGTGCTGGGATTAGAGGCGTGAACCACCGCGCCTGGCCGGATTTCAGTTTTTCTGTGTTCTCCTCAACAATTGTTATTTTCTGTTTTTCTTTTTTAATTGTGGCAAAAAACAAATACCATGTAATTTCCCATCCTAGTCATTTTTAACTGTGCAGTTTGGTACTATGTTTATATTGTTGTTGAACAGATGCCCAGAATTTTTTCCCCTTGTAAAATGGAAATTCTACACCTATCGAACAGGTCTTAATTTTCCTCTCCCCCACCTGCTGGCAACCACCATTCTACTTTCTGTTTCTATGAGTTTGACTACTTTAGATACCCCATAAAAGTAGAATCAGACAGTGTCTATTTGTGACTGACTTATTTAACATAATGTGCTCATAATCTGTGTTGCAGTGTGTGACAAGATTTTGTTTTTTTTTTTTTTTTTTTGAGACGGAGTCTCGCTCTGTCATCCAGGCTGGAGTGCACTGGCGCGATCTCGGCTCGATGCAACCTCCACTTCCTGGGTTCAAGCGATTCTCCTTCCTCAGCCCCCTGAGTAGCTGTGACTACAGGCATGTGCCACCATAGCTGGGACTACAGGCGTGTGCCACCACATCCAACTAATTTTTTGTATTTTTAGTAGAGACGGGGTTTCACTGTGTTAGCCAGGATGGTCTTGATCTCCTGACCTCATCATCTGCCCATCTTGGCCTCCCAAAGTGCTGGGATTACAGGCGTGGGCCACCGCACCCGACTGATTTTGTTCATTTTTAAGGCTAATATTCCATTGGGTTTATATGCCACATTTTCTTTTTCTTTTTATCTTTTTTAAAACATTTATCTCAATTTATTTTTTATTTCAATAGGTTTTTGGGAACAGGCGATGTTTGGTTACACAAATAAGTTCTTTAGTGGTGATTTCTGAGATTTTGGTGCATCCATCACCCGAGCAGTGTACACGTTGTACTCAGTGTATATACCACATTTTCTTTATGCATTTATCTTGGCAGTGGACTTTTGGGTTACTTTTACCTCTTGGCTATTTTGAATAATAGCTGCAGTGAGTATGGATATGCAGATATTCCCTTGAGATCTTGTTTTCCATTTTTTTGGATGTATGCCCCAAAATGGGATTATTGTATCATACGGTGATTCTAATTTTAAGTTTTTTCAGGAAGGTCTATATCATTTTCCATAACAGCTGCACCATTTTACATTTCTAGACACAATACACAAGGGTTCCAATTTTTCTACATCCTTGCAACAGTTGTTATTTTCTGCTTTGTGTATTTTTTTTAATAGTGGCCGTTCTAACTGGTGTGAGGTGATATCTCATTGTGATTTTGATTTGCGTTTCTCTAATGATTAGTGATGTTGAACATCTTTTCATGTGCTTGTTGACCACCTGTCTCTCATTTTTACAGAAATGCCTGTTTATATTCTTTGCCCATTTAAAAATCAGGTTATTTGCTTTTTTGTTTCTTAATTGTAGGATTTCTTTATATATTCTAACCCTTTATTAGAAATATTATTTGCAAATATTTTCTCCCATTCTGTAGGTTGCCTTTTCACTCTGTGAATTGTGGTATTTACATGGAAGTTTTACGTTTTGATGTAGTCCAGTTTATAGTTACTTTTTTTTTTTTTGCCTGTGATTTGGTGTCAGTATGCGAGAAATTGCCAGATTCAATGCCATGAAATTTTTCCTTTATGCCTCTTCTAAGAGTTTTATAGCTTTAGCTCTTAGTTTAGGTCTTTGATCCATTTTGAGTTAAATTTTGTATATAGCTAAGGTAATGGTACCATTTTATTGTTTTGCATATGGATATACAGTTTTCCCACCACCATTTGTTGATAAGACTGTCCTTTTCCTGTTGAATTGTGTTGGCACCATTGTCAAAAATCATTTGACCTTACATGTGAAGGTTTATTTCTGGGCCCTCTGTTCCACTGGTCTATATGTCTGTCTTTATGCCAGTACCAGACAAGTTTTATTATTGTAGCTTTGTAATATATTTTGAAGCCAGCAGCTATGAAACTTCCATCTTTTGTTTTGGCTGTTTGGGGTCCCTTGAGATTCCATATGAATTTTAGGATGCCTTTTTCTATTTCTGCATACACACACACAAAATGCCATTGAGATTTCAATAGGGATTGCATTAAATCTGTAGATAAATTTGGGTAGTATTGACATCTTAACAGTATTAAGCCTTTCAATTCAAAATCATGGGATATCTTCCATTTCTTTGTGTTGTCTTTAATTTCTTTCAGCCATACTTTGTAGTGTTCAGAATACATGTCTTTTGCCTTTTTATTTTCTCTAAGTTTATTCTTGTCTTATTCTTTTTAATGCTAAAATTGTAAATGGGATTATTTTCTTAATTTCCTTTTTGGATTGTTCATTGTTAGTGTACTGAAATGCAACTGATTGTGGTGTGTTGATTTAGTATCCTACAACTTTGCTAAATTCATTTATTTTTACAGTTTTTTATGATGTGGAATCTATAAGGTTTGTCATATCTAAGATTATGTCATCTGTGAACAGAGATAATTTTACTTCTTCCTTTCCAATTTGGATGCCTTTTATTTCTTTTCTTGCCTAATTGTTCTGGCTAGGACTTCCAGTACTATGATGAATAGAAAAAAATAGAAAATTTTTTGTAGAATTTTTTTTTTTTTTGTGAAAATGGGTACATCCCTGGACTTTTTATAGTACATGGTAGAATGTATGTACTATAAATAGAATATGACTTCAGAAATCCCCATTTTTCTTCCTAGTTAGAATTTTTTAAGTAGAAAAGACTTTATTTTCATGTAGAGGCAGCTTTTTTATAAGGCCAGTTTGATATTAATGGTAATTTTTGGTTAACTGATATTCTTACACGGAAATGACTGCGTTTGAGTTTTTAAGCATTATTGTATTTTCCTCCGGTCTGTACTTATGTCACGTTCTTATTTCAGTATCCTAAGTTCATGTCCTTAGAGGATTAGGTGGTACTATCTTGTTAACTTCCACTCCCCTCTCTTTTGTATATCAGTTACTCTTGAATTGCGAAAATATTTTGCAGCCTATTTTATCAGTTTGAATTTTATTTTAACCCAGCAATGTTTAGTCTGACCTCTCTGTGTTTAATTTTTCAACTTTAGTTTACTATAGAGCAGTTATTTTTATAGAACATTGTGGTCTTTTTACTTGAAATGTTCTTTTCGATTTTCACTTGACATATTCTTTTCAGTTATTCTTTTTGTACTTAAGACCTAATGCTTATGCCAAAGCATTGAAACACATGAGATAAATATGGACAAAATAAGAATGGCAAAATGATGATAATTGTTGAAACTCAGTAATGGGTACAAGGGACCATTCTGTCTTCTTTCCTGATATTTTTACAATAAAATGTTACACACACACACACACACACACACACACACACACACACACACACTTCCTGTTTAAAATAGCAGTTCTTTAGACTCTATATTTGCAGGCCGACCTTTATTTAAAAGTCACTGTTGATTGGGCAGGTTTGTACCTTTAATCTTAGCACTTTGGGAGGCTGAGACAGGCTGATTGTTTGAACCCAGGAGTTCTAGACCAGCCTAGGCAACAAAGTGAGACCTTGTCTCTACAAAAAATAAAAAAAATTAGCTAGGTGTGGTGGTGCATGCCTGTGGTCCCAGCTACATTGGAGGCTGATGTGAGAGGAAGTTGAGCCTCAGTATCCTGAGGCTGGAGCCTGGGAAGTTGAGACTACAACGAGCTGTGTTTGTGCCATTGCATTCCAGCCTGGGTGACAGAACGAGACCCTGTCTTAAAATTTTTTTTTTAAAAATCAATGTGGCAAATAGGATTTTTCTAGTAAATAATAAAATCGAATGGTAAGATGATAGAGTTTGATGATGCCCCAGATAAAAAAATAGATTATCTTTCATATATTCTCTATACTTCAGTGATTTTTTTCCCCATCTTTTTATTTTAAAACGTTTTAAATTAGAGAAAGTCGAAAGAATAGTAAAATAAACACCCCTTACCCATAGATTTACCAGTTGTAAAACTTTTGCCATGTTTCTGTTATCTCCCTCTACAGATATCTTTACTAATTTTTTGTCTACCTGTTTTATCAATTATTTATTAAAGGATATAAAACTATTTGACATAATTGTAGATTTTCAAATTTCAGTCATTTTTATTTTTGCTACATTTATATCAAACTCTGTTGTTATGTGCAGACACACTGAGGATGTATTGGGTATATTAGTTTATTAGGGATGCTGTAACAAATTACCATAAATTTGGTGGCCTAAAACAACACAGATTTATTCTTTCACAAGTCTGGAGATTAGAAGTGTGAAATGAGTTTTAAGGGACTAAAATCTAATTGTCAGCAGAGCTGCTTCCTTCTGAAGGCTCTAAGATAGTGTTTTGTTTGTTTTTGTTTTGTTTTGTTTTGATTTGCTTTTTAGAGGTTGTCCACTTCCCTTGGTTCATGGCCCTGCATCATATCACCTTTTCTCCTCCTGTTTCCATTCTCCAGTGCCGCCTTCTGTCATCAGATCTCCCAATGCCTTATTTTATAAAATCACTCGTGATTTTATTAGGGCCTATCCAGGTAATCCAGGATAACCTCCCCATCTCAAGAACCATAGCATATCCGCACTGTTCCTTTTAGCATGTAAGGTAGCATTTCACAAATTCTGAGGATTAGGATGTTGGATATCCTTAGAGTACATTAATCTGCCTAGCACAGATGGCAGCACTTCCCAAATTGTTCTAGAGATTCAGTGCAGTCCTTATCAGAATCCAAGTTGGTGTTTGCCGCAGAAATTGTAAAATGATCATAAAATTCATACTGGAATGCAAGCAACCCAGAATAGCTAAAACAAATTCTAAAAAGAATAGCCAAAATCAACTTGAGAAAGAACACAGCTGGAGGACTTACATGTACTGATTTTGAAACTTAGTACAGAGCTACAGTAATTCATACAGTCTGGTAATGGCATAAAGATAGATATGTAGATCAGTGGCATAGAATTGAGAGTCCAGAAATAAACTCTGACATTTATAGTTAATTAATTTTTAACAAGAATGTGAAGACAATGTAATTGGTAATGAATAGTCTTTTCAAAAAATTGTCCTAGGACAACTGGTATCTACATGCAAAAGAATGAATATATATCACTTCCTCATACCATGCAACAAAGCAACTAAAAATGTATCACATACCTAAAGATCTAAAACCATACAATTTCTTAAATAAAAACATGAGGAAATTATTGTGACCTTGGTTTCTGAGATACAACAACAAAAGCACAAGTGACAAAAGGAAGTGAGATAAATTAGACTTTATCAAAATTTAAAACTTTTGCACATTAAAGGGCACTATCAAGAAAGTGAAAAGACAATCCACAGAATCAGAAAAGATGTTTGTAAATCATGTATCTGACACTAGGTATTTGCATATAAAATATATAAAGAACCCTTACAACTCAAGAAAGATGAATAACCCAACTGTATTAGTCCATTTTCATGATGTTGATAAAGACATACCCAAGAATAAGCAATCTACAAAAGTAAGAGGTTTAATGGACTCACAGTTCCATGTGGCTAGGGAGGCCTCATAATCATGGTGAAAGGTGAAAGGCATGTCTCACATGGCAGCAGATGAGAGAAGAGAACTTGTGCAGGGAAACTCCCCTTTATAAAACCATGAGATCTCATGAGATTTATTTTCTATCACAGGAAAAACCCATCTCCATAATTCAATTAACTCCCACCAGATCCCTCTCACAACATGTGGGAATTTTGGGAGCTACAGTTCAAGATAAGATTTGGGTAGGGACACAGCCAAACCACATCACCAACTGAAAACTGAGCAAAAGCCAGACACAGTCCTGTAGACCCTGCTACTCTGGAGGTTGAAACAGTAGGATTGCTTGAGCTCCCGGAGTTTGAGATCAGCCTGGGCAACACAGCAAGACACCATCTCTTAAAAAAAAAAAAATACTGGGCAAGGACTTGAATAGGCGTTTCTCCAGAGAAGATGAGCAAATGGCCAATGAGCACATGAAAAGGTGGTCATTATCATTAGTCATTAGGAAAATGCAAATCAAACCAGAATGATATACCACTTTACACCCCCAAGAATGGCTAAAATTAAAAAGACATATGGTAACATTCTACTCCCTCTGAGCTGTCAGATCCATATTATGCTACTCTTCCAAGATGATATTTTATTTAGTTCCTTTGAAGGATTAAGTAAAATATGGTTGTTCCATAAAGATTCCCTGTAGTAAGGGGCAGCTAAAATATTTTAGATTAAGTTTTAAGTGGTACTCTTAGTAATATTCTGTTACTTAGTATCTTTCATTGTACAATAGGATTGTCACACACTCATTCTTGGCTTTTCTTAACAGCAGACTGACAGGAAATGCTCATGTGGAATTGACATGGTGACCTCCATTTTATTTAGCAAAATATCTGATGCCCATGCTTCAAGCCAGTATAGTTTTTGTTTTACCTTCCTAACTCCTCTTTATAAGCATATTCATTCATTATGAAAATTGTATTTAGTAGCTCAAGAGCTCTTAAGCTAAGAAAATATGAGAACTTTCTGGTAATATGCCAGTGAATGTTGTGTAGAAGATTAAAGAGCTTATCCTGCAGCTGCTCTGCATGTGGAACCTTCATTGACTTCAATTCTCAGTTAACTCATTTGGTCTATAGCTTCAGGCCTAAATTGGGGGTTCACTGAAGATAGAAAAAAATGAATATAACAGAGAGAAGATGTTTTAGTTTCCTAGGGCTACTGCAGCACATTACTACAAACTGAGTGCCTTAAAACAACAGAATTATTCTTACACAGTTCTGGAGGCTAGAAGTTTGAAGTAAAGGTGTTAACAGAGCCTTCATACTCTCTCTGAAGGCTCTAGGGGAGGAATCCTCCTGTAGCTTTTGGTGATTGTGGCAGTTCTTGTTGTTCCTTGACTTATAAATGTGTCATTCCAATCTCTGCCTCTATCTTCACATGGCCTTCTCCTAGGTCCCTGTGTCTTTACATGGCATTCTCCTCTCTGTGGCTGTGTCCAAATGTTCCTTATAAGATGTCTTATAAGGGCACCAGTCATTGGATTAGGGGCCACCCTAATCCAGTTTACCTTTATTTTAACTAGGTTAGTAGCAGGAGGCAGACAAATCCTTAGCAGACAGGGGCAGGTCCCTGGTAAAACTCCATCTTCAAACCAAAGACAATTTAAAGCCTGAAAGCCAAGCTACAAGTCTTGGATAAATCCATATACTGGATTGAGAACCTCTCTTCCTGTTTGGTGTGCTTTCCTCTGATTGATCCCTACCCTTCACCTGTTTTACATATACTTACACTTTCCTAATTGGATTTTTATGCTGTCGAGCCCACCTTTGAGTGGTGCCTTTGTTTTAGTCTTTTTTGTGTACTCACAAACCAGTCAGCACGCACTTCCCATTCTGAGCCCATAAAAGCTTCGGACCCAGCCACACTGAAGGAGCGACACCCAACTTCGAGTGGGGGACCACCCTCACATCCCGTCTCTGCTGAGAGCTGTCCTGTTGCTTAGTAACACTCTTCTCTACCCTTCTCACCCCTTGATGGTCAGTGTAATCTCATTCTTCTTGGATGCAGGACAAGAACTTGGGAACTGCTGAACACGGGTATGAGCTGTAACATGGGTGGCCTGGTGTGCACAAGCAAGGCACAGCCTAGTGGACTGAGTGGGCAGGGTGTCTCCTGCGGCAGGCCTGGGACTGAGCGAGACTTCAGTGGAGGCGTCACCAGCTGGAGGTGGTCCAGCTGGCAAAAGTCACCGAGGAAAATCCAGTGTCAACTGTATTACACCTGGGAAAACCCTGTTTCCAAGTAAAGTCACATTTAGAGGTACTGATGGTTAAGACTTCAGTACATCTTTTTTTGCGTAGTACAATTCAATCCATAATAGAAGAGTAGTATATTTTTGTCCTAAAATGTATTTAACTCTCAAGTTGTGAAATAATTTGTGTGTGCAGTGTTTTCACAGGGAGCTAACATGAAGGGAATTTAGTGAAGAACAGTGAATAAGAGAAGAAATTATCAAGTTTGGGCCATGTAAATTTTGACGTATAGGAAAAGCCAAATCTCAGTTGCTAATCTCTAGTCACCTCTCTTGAAGTCCATGGTAGTTTGGAACCCTCCATTATTTTCCTTACCTCATGACCTCCTCTCCTCAGCTGGACTCCAGTGTGGTCTATCTATAGGCTTACTTTTGGAGAGAGGTCAATAAAGTGTTTATGATCAGATAGATGAACAAGACCAGAGGAACTGATTTTTGTGGCCAGGTTTGTCAGATTGGCCCTTCACTGCTGTCGTACAAACCTTGAAACCCGTATATTGAATAGTAATCAGAGATTACTCGGATATTTTTCTGGGGCTGCAACCACTGTCAGTTTCTTTAAGTACTTCATCTTTCTCAGAACTCCAGTTCCTTACTGGAGTTAGGGTTCCTAGTTGAGATCAACTGAATCTACTATACCTAATGTAAGTAGAAAAGATTTATTATAAGATTTTAGAATGTATAAAGAGAACAAAGTTTTACAGGTCCGGAGAATCAAACTTTGATCTGAATGCTCCAGACAGTTGAAACACACAGCTACACTATGGGGCTATTCTAGCAACAACACTGCAATGGACAGAATGTTTATGTCTCCCCCAAATTCATATGTTGAAATCCTAACCTCCCTATTGTGATGATATTAGGAGGAAGGGCTTTTGAGAAGTTACTAGGTCATGATGATAGAGCCCTTATGAATGCTATTAGTATCCTTGAAAAAGGGATCCCAGAGAGCCCTCTTGCTCTCTTCTGCCATGTGAGGATGCAAGCCTACAGCCTAGAAGAGAGCCCTTACCAGAAGCTGACCACGTTGGTACCCTGATGTTGAACTTCCAGCTTCTAGAATTGTGAGAAATAAGTTTCAGTTGTTTAGAAGCCACCCAGTTTATGGTACCTTGTTATAGCAGCCTGAACTAAGACAAAAACCATTTGCATCACTTTCCAAATGCTACCTTAGTAATTACGAACTTGGGCAAGTTAATTAACTGCTGTGTGCCTCAGTTTGATCATCTGTAAAGTGGAGCAGATAAATGTATTAAATGAGTTGTATTAAATGAGTAATATACAGGCTCTTGTAACAATGTCTGGACACATAGGGTCTGTAGTGCTTGAGCTGCTCTAACAAAGTACCACAAACTGGGTGGCTTAAATAACAGAAATGTGTTGTCTTACAATTCTGGAGACTAAGGTCCAAAATCAGGATGTCAGTAAGTTTGCTTCCTTGTGAGGTGCATAAGGGAGAAGCTGTTCCATGCCTCTTCCCTAGCTTCTGGTTTGCTGACAGTCTTGGGAGTTCTTTGGCTTGTGGAAACTTTACCCCTGTCTCTGCCCTTGTCTTCACATGGCATTCTGCCTGTGTGGGTATTGTTGTCCAGCTTTCCTCCTTTTATAATATAAGGATGCTAGTCATGCTGAATTAGGGGCAACAACCCTATGTTTAAATAAAGTCACATTTTGAGGTACTGGGAATTAGGACTTCAACATATGAATTTTAGGGAGACACAGTTCAACACATAACACATAGTAAGCATTATATGAATGTTTATTATTATTGTTACTTCTGATGACTTACTGTGTTATCACCCCATGTAGTTCTTCTAACCTTTTGCATCAGTGTATTGCGTTTGTAATGTGTGGATTAGAGAGTAGATATTCTGAGTTAACTTTAAAAAATTTGCACACCTTAGTAATTACCATTAATAATCTTCATGTTATTTCTTCATAGTAAGGACTCTTCTGACTGTGGATATGTGACTCTCATAATACCTATATAATATTTCTTGTTTTTTTTTTAAGTAAAATTCAGATATAGAATAAAAAATTTGTCTAGAAGTTACTATGGTATCATGTAGGTGAAGATTCTGTGGTCATTAATTTTTATATAATGGGAACTCTTCATAGGAGAGTTGGATATAAATAGATGTGTATCTTCTTCATCTTTTTTTTTTTTTGAGACAGAGTCTCACCCCTGTATTACTGCTTGTAAGTGCTTTATACTATTTTAATAAGATCCCTTGTTGACCTGATTTTTAAAGGAGTAAACAAAGGGCTTCATTGGATTTATATGGATTTTATTTCTTTTAGTATTGCATCTAAACCAGTATGAAGTAGTCACTGTGTTTTTCTAAGTGTGTTCCATGGGCTTTAGTCTTACTGGATCTTTTGAAAAATCTGAAGGGAAAAAAGTGGGGGATGTATGGTATCCTGTGGATAAATAGATGTGGGAAATGTTATATATTATATTCTTCTTTTGGGTGTTCATTGTGCACAGTAATGGTTTTGAGGAGTGCTATGGTAAAGTACCTACTTAATTTTGTGTTTACCCTAGGATTCCCTATACATTGCAAAGTCAGTGTCCACTAAGCTTTTAATTTTTTGGAGTGCCTGGACCTGAGTGAAGCAGACCCTCTAGTATCCATAATTAAGAATTATGTGATCATCTTTAGCTCTTTGGGAACAAAACACTTTAATGTATATAAGGGTATTATTCAGGATTTGGGATAGGGGACAGACTAGTTTATAATTCTGTTTTCTGGTCTGTCAGAAAAGGTATAATGTAAATGTAGGATTGATACCTGTTTCCATCTTTATACAGTGCTTAGCATATAGGCATTTAATGGCTGTTTGAAACAGAAAATCCTTTTTGATGTCTTTCATAAGTATAGTGAAGAGGGAAAATGCTTTTTTCAGGGGTTGAATAAACCCCATAGCTCTGTTTGATATATTTCTTTTGCAGTTTTTCTTTTTTTCAAAAAAAAAAAACAAAAACGGTTTTGTTCAGGTATAATTGATATCGATAACCTGCACTTGTTTAAAGTATATAACTTTATACATTTTTATTTATTTATAGGCCTGAGAAAGCATCAACATAATCAATATAATAAACATATTTATCACTCCCAAAAGTTTCCGTGTGAAACCTCCCTTCCACCCTTCTCTGAAAACCCTTCTACTCCCCAGGGAACCACTAACCTACATTTTTTATTTATTTATTTTTTATTTGGAGACAGAGTCTCGCTCTGTTGCCCAGGCTGGAGTGCAGTGGCATGATCTCAGCTGACTGCAACCTCTGTCTCCCGGGTTCAAGTGATTCTCACATTTCAGCCTCCCGCACGCACCACCACACCCGGCTAATTTTTTGTATTTAAGTAGAGATGGGGTTTCATGGTGTTGCCCAGGCTGGTCTCAAACTCGTGAGCTCAGGCAGTCCGCCAGCCTCAGCCTCCAGAAGTGTCAGCATTACGGGCGTGAGCCACCACGCTCAGTCTCACTAACCTACATTCTGCCTTGCATTTTCTAGAAGTATTTTGCTATCTGTGTCATCTGTTCATTGTTTCTCGCATTCTTTTCATTATTTTTAAATTTTACCTCATTTGTTGACTTGTTAGCTATAAACTCTTAGTTTGTTGTTATAGGGTTCATAGTAAACATCTCTAAATTATCAGTGTGTATCTTCCTTGCATTCCCAGAAGAAATTCCTCATGGTCATGGCATATTATTCTTTTCATGTGTTGCAAGATTCTGTTTGCTAACATTTTCTTGGTATTTTTGCATTTCTGCTCCTGAGGAGATTATTTTGTAGGTGTTTATTTTTTTAAATTTATTTTTTGTAACGTCTTTGGTTTTTTTATTACGGTAATCAGATTTTCTAGTGTTTTGAAGATTTTCATGTATATCTCTTGAGAGATAATGTTCTGTTGCATTCTTTTTTTCCCTAGTTTTGGGAAGTGTTCCCTCTCTTATTGTATAGAATTGATTTCTTTTTTTCAGTGATAATGAAAACATCTGGACCTGTCGATTTCTTATTCAGAATGTTTTAAACTACAAATTCAGTTCCCTTAATGTTATAGATCGAGTCAGATAATCTTGTATTAGCTCTGGTCGTTTCTCTAAGTTGTTCAACTATTTATAGTTTTCCACTATGATATGCCTATGAGGTCCATAGTGATATCCTCTTTTTAATTCCTGTTACTCATACACTTGATTCTTCATCACATCCCTGCCTGATTAAGAAATTCAGACTAAAGTCTGTCTTTTACAAAAGCAAATATCAAAATATAAAACTGTGGTTTATAGAGGGTTATCTAGAAGACTGATGAACAGTAATCTGGAGAGGAAAGATGCCTTTTTTTGGTACGTTCAACAAATTTTATATCTTTGAAATTAAATTGTATTGCAGAGATTAAGACTTATCACAACAACCACATTTGAACTGTTTCTGAAGCATCAATCTTCTTGGCTACAATCATATCAGATATTCTACAAAGAACATAGCTACTAGAGAATACTGAGATAAATAACAAATTTAAATTAAGACAAAACAAAACAAACAACCATCAAATAACACCGAACAACATGAATGTTGTAGGGTTATAAGAGTTATAATATTGACAGAAGTAATTTATCCAATCAAAAATGAGATTTGGGCTTTCCGCATACTGAATAATGTTCCAGAAGTCAAAGAGAACAATGTTCCAGAAGTCACTTAAATCTAAGGTAGTCCAGTTTTTAAAAAATTGCTTTAAAGATACATCCACACACAGACACAAAAACATACACAGAGTCATGGCTTTTTTTTTTTTTTTTTTTTTTTTTTTAAGTTTCATTAAAGAAACCTTAGAGAACACAGAAGTTAGAGAAGAAAAGGTCATCGAAAACTCCAAGGACAACTACATATACATTTGACTTTCAGTTCATTATTCTAGATGCAAATAGTGTTTTATTTTTATTTATTTGTATTTTTAGTTTTGTTTCACTTTGTCTGAAACGGAGTCTTGCTCTGGTCACCCCAGGCTGAAGTACAGTGGCACAATCTCAGCCCACTGCAACCTCTGCTCCAGAGTTCAAGCGATTCTGCTGCCTCAGCCTTCTGAGTAGCTAGGATTACAGGTGCATGCCACCATGTCTGGCTAATTTTTGTAGTTTTAGTAGTAGAGACAGGGTTTCACCATGTTGGCCTCAAGAAATGATATGTAAACAAATAACTTAAAAATCAACCAACTGGGAAAAATAGCAAATATGATAGGCAAACAGTGAATATTATTATATAATTAGTAATTTGTTTTCCTCCTTTTCCTCTTTGTTGGTGTTACTAGGAGATTACAAATTTTATTGATGTTCTCAAAGAGTCAACTTTTGGTTTGATTTTTCTCTCTTTTCCTGTTTTCAATTTCATTGATTTCTTCTTTATTCTGTTCTAACTTTGGGTTTATTTTACCTTTTTTCTAGTTTTTTTTGAGGCAGGAGTTTGTATTATTGATTTGAGACCTTTTTCTAATAACAAATTTTTTTCTTCTAAAAACACACAATATTATTAAATTCCTTCTGAACTGCTGTGTTGGTTGCATCTTACAGATTTTGATTTTGTATTTTCATTTTCACTCAATTCAAAATTAAAATTTCTCAGAGATCCTTTGTGATCCCTTGATTGTTTAAAAATGTACTAATTTTCAAGATTTAGAAAATTTCCTAATTTGATTCCATTATGATCAAAGAACAATTTTTTTTTTTTTTTTTTTGAGACGGAGTTTCCTTCTGTCTCCTAGTCTGGAGTGCAGTGGCACAGTCTCAGCTCACTGCAACCTTCCCATCCCCCGCCCTCTGGTTCAAGCAATTCTCCTGCTTCCGCTTCACCCGCCACTACGTGTGGCTTATTTTTTGTATTTTTGTAGAGATGAGGTTTCACCACGTTGGCCAGTCTGGTCTTGAACTCCTGACCTCAAGTGATTGACCTGCCTTGGCCTCCCAAGGTGCTGGGATTACAGGCATGAGCCACTGTGCCTGGCCAAAGAACATACTTTGTATTATTTCAGTTCTTTTACATTTATAAAGTTTGCTTTGTGACCCAGAACGTGGTCTGTATTGGATAATGTTCCATGTGTAGTTGAACAGAATTTGTATTCTGTTTTTGCTTGGTGGAGTGCTCTGTAGATGTCAATTAGACCCTTAGTTTATGGTGGTGGTCTTTGTTTATATATCCCTGCTGATTTTACGTAAACTAGGGCATCTAAGGAGAGATATTGGCAGTTATTTCTAGCTAGGTACTGATTGGAAGGTAGGCATTAAATAAGAGACCTGAAATATCTTTCTGTTGACGATGTGGGGACGAGGTTTCATGTTTCTAAGCTATAATGTCATATCAACAGTACTATAGTTAGAAAGTCAGGAAAAAAGGAAAAATGGTGCCCAGAGGAACAGATAGACAATGTATTTTCTTTCCATTGGCTCTGAGCAATTTTTTGTGGTAGCAAAAACAGACACAGAGTGATACTTAGGAAAGGAAAATTAATTCTCATTTTTAATAGTAAGATATTTTCCTTCCCCCTTTTGTGAGAGACACAAAAAAGAAGTAAGACTTTTGATTCTAAATTTCCATGAAACTTTGAAGAGCAGGAAAGATGAACATGCCCTGAGAAGTGCTTTAGACTTGAAATATAAAGATTAGGCTAAAGGGGTTTACTTAAGCCTGAGGCTATTCTGTGCATAGTTTATGTGATGGTATCAATTAATACTAGTTAGAAAAATACAAAGTTTAGGCTGGGCGCGGTGGCTCACGTCTGTAATCCCAGCACTTTGGGATGCCGAGACAGGCGGATCACGAGATCATCCTGGAGATCGAGACCATCCTGACTAACATGGTGAAACCCCATCTCTACTAAAAATACAAAAAAATTAGGCAGGTGTGGTTGCACACACCTGTAGTTCCAGCTACTTGGGAGGCTGAGGCAGAAGAATCGCTTGAACCCGGAAGGCGGAGGTTGCAGTGAGCCAAGATCGCGCCACTGCACTCCAGCCTGAGCGACGGAGCAAGACTCCGTCTCAAAAAAAAACAAACAAATTTTAACCTGTGTTTGTTTTCTGTAATACCTGAACTCCTTAAGATTATCTCTACATGTTCTTCTGGGTCCTCTTTCTCCCTATCCCCATCAGAAGAATAATATCCTATTATGAAAATAATAACTAATAATAACTTACATGTAGTTGTTTATGGTTTACAAAACATGCTTCATGCATATTGTCTTACTTGATGCGCATAACCCTACTTGGTTAGCAACATAGGTTTTTTAATCTTCACTGTTTGAGTCTCAGAAAAGCTTAGTGATTTTTCTCAGGTAATAGAATTGAACATAATTAAAGCACAGGTGTTCTCATTTCTAGTTCTGTATTCTTTCTATCACATAATACTTGGTCTCTGAAAAGATGTACCTGTTTTCTGTAAAATTTTTGTAAGAAATAACTCAATTAAAATGTATTTTTACATATTTTGAAGATGTTTCAGTGAATATTTACTATTTCATTTTATGGAAAGATTAATTTCAAAGATTATTAAAAAGGTTTAATAGGTTTTCAAATACAGACTTACGGTTATCCTGTTATATGAACTTGTTATTTAATAGCCTTTGGTTATCTTCCCATTTAAAACTATAAACTCTTGGTCAGGCACAGTGGCTCACACCTGTAATCCCAGCACTTTGGGAGTCCGAGGCGGGCGGATCACGTGAGGTCAGGAGTTCGAGACTAGCCATGGTCAACAAGGTGAAACCCCGTCTCTACAAAAAATACAAAAATTAGCTGGTCGTGGTGGTAGATGCCTGTAATCCTAGCTCCTCGGGAGGCTGAGCCAGGAGAATCGCTTGAACCTGGGAGGTGGAGGTTGCAGTGAGCTGTGAGTGCGCCTTTGCACTCCAGCCTGGGCGACAAGAGTGAAACTCCATCTCACAAAAATAAATAAATAAATAAATAAATAAATTCTTTATGTGTTTTTGATGATATGCCTTTCTCTATTTCATTTGATATGCATACTTTCTCCATTCCCTTTTTCTTTTGATTTTATTTTTACTATTAGAAAAAAAAATCGGTGGCAAAATATTTTTTGTAATTCATTCATTTTTTAAAGGTTAAGAAATTATTTTTAGTTGGAATAAGCATTATATTTGTTAAATTTTTTCAATTATTGGTTTTATATATTGTGCAAAGCTTTTATTTATAATTTTTCTGTTCGTCTAATTTAGGCTATCACATATTAAAATCTTACACATTTTAAGCCTACATTATTATGTTCTCTGTTCTCTATAAGCCATTTGTGTTTTTGTGCAAATACGACTTTAAAATTTTTGTCTTATAATTTTATTTTATTGTGTTTTCAGTTATATTACACGTTATTAGCAATACTCTGCAATTATATGTGAAAACTTGTCTTTAAAATATTTTTCTTCAAAGACATGTTTTATCATCAGATTTAAGATATTTACCTAAATATGATTAAAGTATTCCAAATATAGGCAGGCAGATCACCTGAGTTCAGGAGTTTAAGACCACACTGGCCAACATGGTGAAACCCTGTCTCTACTAAAAATACAGTTAGCTGCACATGGTGGCATGATCTGTAATCCCAGCTACTCAGGAGGCTGAGGCAGCAGATTCGCTTGAACCCTGGAGATGGAGGTTGCAGTGAGCAGAGATTGTGCCACTGTACTCCATCCTGGAGTGATCAGAGCAAGACTCCATTTCAGACAAAACAAAGCAAAACTAAAAATACAAATATAAAAATAAAACACTATTTGCTTCTAGAGTAGTGAACTGAAAATCAAATGTATATGTAGTTGTCCTTGGAATTTTGGATGACTTTTTCTCTAACTTCTGTGTTCTCTAAGGTTTCTTTAATGAAACTTAAAAAAAAAAAAAAAAAAGCCATGACTCTGTGTATGTTTATGTGTCTGTGTGTGGATGTATCTTTAAAGCAATTTTTAAAAACTGGACTACCTTAGATTTAAGTGACTTCTGGAACATTATTATGTGGAAAGCGCAAATCTCATTTTTGATTGGATAAATTACTTCTGTCAATATTATAACCCTACAACATTCATGTTGTTTGGTGTTATTTAATGGTTGTTTGTTTTGTTTTGTTTTGTCTTAATTTAAATTTGTTATTTATCTCAGTATTCTCTAGTAGCTATGTTCTTTGTAGAATATCTGATATGATTGTAGCCAAGAAGATTGATGCTTCATAAACAGTTCAAATGTGGTTGTTGTGATAAATCTTAATCTTTGCAATATAATGTATTTTAATTTCAAAGATACAAAATTTGTTAAACGGATCAGAAAAAAGCATCTTTCCAGATTACTGTTCATCAGTCTTCTAGATAACCCTCTATAAACCACAGTTTTATATTTTGATATTTGCTTTTGTAAAAGACAGACTTTAGTCTGAATTTCTTAATCAGGCAGGGATGTGATGAAGAATCAAGTGTGTGGAGCTTTTTAGATAATTTTATGATTGTGTTCTGAGAATGGCCTCAAATAATATGTAAACGAATAAAAATCAACAAACTGGGAAAATACTCATAGCAAATATTATAGGCAAACAGGGAATATTATCATATAATCAATACAAAGTTATTTAAGACAAAAAGGGAGCAAAAATTATGTAGAAATTCTCAAGAGGAAATATAGTTAGTAAATAGTATTCAGCTTCATAACTTAAAAAATCAGATTAGACTATCAATAAAAGCATATTTCTTATAGAAGCATATATAATATTCAAAAACAGTGGTAATATCCAGTGCTATCTGTGGTTCAATTATACCCATAGATTATTGGAAAAAGCATATAAAGTAGTATAGCCATTTTGAAAAGTAGTTTGATAATTTGTATCAAGAAGCTAAAGTGAGCCGGGCGCGGTGGCTCAAGCCTGTAATCCCAGCACTTTGGGAGGCCGAGACGGGCGGATCACGAGGTCAGGAGATCGAGACCATCCTGGCTAACACGGTGAAACCCCGTCTCTACTTAAAATACAAAAAAATTGGCCGGGCGAAGTGGCGGCGCCTGTAGTCCCAGCTACTCGGGAGGCTGAGGCAGGAGAATGGCGTGAACCCGGGAGGCGGAGCTTGCAGTGAGCGGAGATCGCACCACTGTACTCCAGCCTGGGTGACAGAGCGAGACTCCGTCTCAAAAAAAAAAAAAAAAAAAGAAGCTAAAGTGTTACTTTGATCCAATAATTGTCTTTGATTCTCTCCCAAGAAAATAATTCTGGATATTGAAAATCTTTATAAAGATGTTTAAAGTAGTCATTTGTGATAACAAATATTCCATCTTAAACTGAAGGTTAAGTAAATTTTGGTCATTAGTTTGATAAATATTGGGAGCTGTCAAAAATTGATATTTTTATAAGGACTGTTTTAGGGTAGGTAAATGTATGTAACATTAAGTTAATAAAGGAGACATTGTAAATGAGTATAACTACAAATAATAAGAGCAAAACAATTCATGGGTAAAATTTTAAAAGGATGGATTTAAAAAGAATATAGTGGGCATTTACTTTTAAGCTCAATCAAGGTTTTAAGTATTTTAGAAACATCTGAAGGTTGCTTCTGAGACATATATTTGTATGGTGCTCTTTATAAAGTTGGTGTGTAGGAGGGAGCCACTTTTGTTGGTGACTGTAGCCAGCTGCCCAGACCCTGTACATCAGTTTTTCCTTTCTCTGCACTTTCTCACATAAATATCCAGGAGGAGGATATATGCTATTGTTCTGTTACTTGAGAATTTGGAGATTCATAAATTTCTGAGATACTGCTGTGCAAATTCCAGTGCTCCGCTGGCCAGTAGTTCCCTCTGTGTTACAGGGTTATATAATTTCCCCTCTTTCTAACATTTCTCTGACTTCTAAAATATCTTTAATGAACATGGTCTTATCTTAAAAGCTTTTTTCCAGTTACCAGTTAATAATCTTTGCATTAAACTCTTCTCCCTGAGGTAACATGTTCTGCTTTTCCTATAATGTCCCATCTGCTGTTAATCCCATCCAGACATTATACATTTTAACTGACTTATCTTACTTTATTATCCATGTCTATTTAACATGGTCAGTCTATTTTGATGGGGGAACATATCAAATACACTTACAGTAAATGTTGTGAAGTCCTTGTCTAAAAGTGTTATACTCTGTGCCATTGGTTCATACTTAGCATTTAATGGGAAAATACACAAATGCAAAAACACATTTTTAACATATATAAGTTATAATACTGCCCATTAAATTTAAGAATTAGTGTATTAAAGTAACATAGTATCTGCTACTTCTGCTAATTTTTCCAAATGTTGTTAGTGTTTCTGTGTATCCCAAATAATATATCATTTAGTCTTATATTTCTCAGTATGAATTACTTGTTGCTGTGTGTGTTTTCTAAAACTTGTTCTTGTTCCTTAACATCGTGCTACTGAGATTCATTGTTATTGATATTTATACCATATGTATATACCTGTCATTTGTTTACTTTTACTCCTCTATAGTAGTACTTGGGATGAATATATTACACATTTTTTTTTCTTTTGTTGATGGTTATTTGGGTTTTCAGCTTTGTTTTTAAAAGTGCTACTATGAACATTCTTGTACATGTCTTCTGATACACGTATATAAAAACATCTCTGTGGTATGTGCCTAGGAATGGAATATTTTGGTCATGGGGGATACATATATGAAACCTTATCAGATACTCCCATATTGTTTTCCAAACTGGTTTTTACTAACTTATAATGTTGCTATTTATATATACATACATGTGTGTATATATACATGCACATATATACATTTGTGCACATGTACATATATCCCTATGTGTGTGTGTTACTGTTGCAATGAACACTGTAATAAATGCCTTCCTGCTCAAATATATTCACCTTTTTCTTCTTTTTAAAAATTATTATTTATTCCCAGAAGCAGAATCATTGATTCAGAGGATGTGATTTTTTTTTTTCTAGTAGGCTAGCCACCTTATTTTAATTTTTGGTATTATTTTTCTTAACTTCTATTTACTTTTTAAAATTTAGTTTTATTTATTATGAAAGTTATACATGTGTAATATACTCAAATAGCTACAAGGTTTTTTAAAAATGGCAATGCTCTGCCCTCTTCCTGGCCTCATTTACTCTTTCTCAGAGGCAAACTTTTCAGTCTTTTTCAGCTAATTATTTTAGTATTTGCCTCCATATCTGTAAATAATCTGCTTATATTTATACTTTTTAATTTTTAACTTCTTTGACTCCCCATTATGGAGCGTGAAGATTTACCCTCCTCATTTCTTTCAACTTCCAGCACTAACCCCATTTCATAACGTGCTTTTCTCATTCATCTGGTTTCTTCTAAATAAATAATTTAGTGCTAACATTGTTGTGAAACATAAGTGCATAGCTGAATTCTTTAGCAAACTATAGTTGTACTTCTTTTTGTTTTCTTTTAAACAAAGGAGGAGGCTAGTGAAAGAAGGGACAGTGGGCTAGGCGCGGTGGCTCACGCCTGTAATCCCAGCACTTTGGGAGGCCGAGGCGGGTGGATCATGAGGTCAGGAGATCAAGACCATGCTGGCCAAAATGGTGAAACCCCATCTCTAGTAAAATACAAAAAATTAGCCAGGCATGGTGGCACACACTTGTAGTCCCAGCTACCCGGGAGGCTGAGGCAGGGGAATCACTTTGAACCCAGGGGGCAGAGGTTGCAGTTTGCTGAGATTGTGCCACTGTATTCCAGCCTGGCAACAGAGCAAGACTGAGTCTCAAAAAAAAAAAAAAAAAAAGAAAAAGAGGGGACAGTCAGGATTTTGGAATCAATAAAGACGTTTTCTATTGCAAAATAGGAGAACATGTTAGTCAGCGTGAAGCCAGAGGTTCATGAATGGAAGGACAACTATAATAAACTAGAGTATACCAGAATGTTTATTCTGGTAGCCATGTGTACTATTGACTAGAATATTGAAAGCCTAGTGAAATGACTGATGTGCTTGAACTCCCTTTTATCTAATCTAGTAGATTAAATATTTCTCATGTTAAGTACACCAAGAGATAATTAATATCATTTCTTTTCCACTAAAAGCAGTAGTCTCATAGTTTTCTCCTAAGGAGATGATAAATACATTAAATTCAAATAGATCAATTTCATTTCCTGCTTCATTGTTGTGGTATATGAAGGGATCCAACAGGTATTTGTATTAAGTGGCTAGGAAGTTAATTTTGGCTGTGCACTCCACATTTATTAAGGTTTAATTGTCATGATGTGAGTAATGCTGCCATATTTCAAAGTTTGGCATTATATATATTTTTAAAAATTTACATATTTTTAGAAGTTAAACTAGTTATTTAATACTTTCATTGTTCTAACCTGGGCAAATTTTATGAAGAGTTATATCTGTTATGATTTTTACATCTTTACCCTTTCACTGAGCAAATTGGAAGAATATTGGAAGAATACTCACTCTTTGAATATAAGCTCTTTTCTTTCAAGGCTCTTCAGATTGGCCTGGGATTATCTACTGAAAAGACTGTGTCAGAAAGACCAGGATTTAAATTCTGCTTTACCAGTTACTAGCCAAGTGAATTTGTTCAGATTACTTAAATTCTTCGGGTTTTAGTATCTTCATCTAGGTATGATGATATTTCTAGCAAGATTGTTTAGAAAATTACAAATAACAGAGGCATTAAAGTAATATATACCTTGTATCTAGCTTAATGTATTATACATGCTACATCTTTAAAAATGCTAGTCATTGTTATTAGAATCATCATCATCATTTTGTTCTTGGCTCCAATCTTTAGATGTGCTTAACAAAGAGCAGACGTATAAAAACTTGTACCACTGATAGTGATTGTGTGCATCAGATAAATGGGAAGGGAAAATTTAGTATCATAATCCCTCTGTTCTTCTGTGGTGAGGGGCAGATGCTGGGGGTTGTTACTACATTTCTTTTCTTTTTTTTTTTCCTCTGTTGCTACATGTCTCTTACTGAAAAGTAGGTTTGTGGAACAATTAGTAACTAAAACAATATAGACCTTTCTCCCTCCGAGCTGTTAGAGCCCTTTGCACTGCAAATCTAGCATGTTGTTTGGTTACTTCTTAAGGTGAGTGATTGTAAATGTGGTTTGGATAACTGGGGAGGTGGGAGCTGGTGGTGGTTTTACAATGTGATGAAGGCCTCTTTTTTGCTTTTAAAAATACTGGGGCCCAGCTACTCAAGAGGTCAAGATGGGAGGATCACTTGAGGCCGGGAGTTTGAGACCAGCCTGAACAACGTAGAGAGACCCTGTCTCTTAAAAAAAAAAAAAAAGAAAATAGTTGGGTGTGATGCCAGGTACTGGTAGTACCAGCTACTTGGGAGGCTAAGGTGGGAGGACTGCTAGAGCCCAGGAGCTTTGAGACTATAGTGAAATATAATCACATGTGTGACAGTCCACTACACTCCAGCCTGGGCAGTGTATTGAGACTCCTCCATCTCTTAAAAACAACAACAGCAGCAGCAAAAAAAAACTGTAGTTGCATCTTGAGAATTTTCTGAAAATATGAGAATATTTATTTACTTTAAAATACTAAATTTGACACTTTTAAATGTGATCTCTTGACATTTCCTTAAACTTGTAATAATCATCGTTTCTATTCTTGTCTTACCAAATCTGTCTTATTTGGAGCATTTAACTCCAGCATAAATTACTTATTAAATAGAAAATATTTGGGAAACTGTATTTTTTAAAATATGGATTTTGAAAGGCAATCCTGTTTAATAGCCTTTTTTTTTTTTGAGAAGTTATACATCTTTTAATACCTTGATATTTATTCAGTATTGAAATATTTGAATGTGTGTGTTTTTGTTTTAAACAGATTATCTTTCTCAAGGAATAGATCTTTCTGGAATAGAAGTGATAGAAAATGACCTACTTTTTATTGCAAGAGCCCGACTTGAAGTGGAAAATCAAGCTAAGCGCCTACTAGAGCAGGGTTTGGAGACTCAGGTAATAAAAATAAGACTTTTTTAATGTGAAAAAATGTCTCATAATACAGATGAACATTTGACTTTGAGTTCAAATAAGTAATGTCTTCATTTTATCACTGAGAAAGTATGTCTACAATTTAAATCAGAGAATAGGTCATAGTTAATGGAAATTTTAATATATGTTCAGTATATTTAATTTAAAAATAGACCTAATGTTTCTAATGTATAATGTATATAACATGAAATGTATTTTTTATGATGTGCATATATAGATAGATAGCTGACCATGCATGCTTTGTCTAAAGCGTGGTTCCTCATTTAAGCCTTTCAACAACCCAGTAAGATTGGTATTATTGTTAATTTTATTTTACAGTTGAAGAAACAGAACTTAAATAAGTTGTTGAAAATCACATAGCTAGTAAATTAGTTTGGATTCAAATTTTAATCACTCTAGTCCCAGAACTTTTCAATCTTACTCATTATGCCATAATTTTAAAAATTTTTGACTTGACATTTCTCCTAGGGTATCATTTTCCTGATGCTTAATTTTCTGAATTGGAAGAAATTCAAAGGTATTGATGTATTAGATTCAACAACTTAGAATTAGATCTTAAATCTACCCTTGTATTATACCCAGGTATTTTCTCCATTCGTATTGGGCTCCAAAATAATTATTAATACTTAGAGTTTTTTCATATCCTCTAAACCAGGAATTTCATTTTGTGCATTTATATTAGGCAGAAATAATGTTATTAATGTGCTGTTCTTTAAGTAGCCTCTAAATCAGGAAGGTACTTGACTTCTGATTCCTAAATAGTTGTAATTTTTAAAATATAACTGAATCAGGTAGTTATTCTTTTAAAATTGAATATTATATGCAAAATGAAAAGTGGACAAATCATAAACTTTCATATAGAATGAATACCACAGTGTGAACATACCCGTGAAATCAAAACCCAGGTCAGAAATGGGACATTACCAGTACTCCTAGAGTTTCTTTGCCCTCTCTCGCAATTTTTACTCTCTTCTGTCTTCCCCAAAAATAATTATTATTCTTTTTTTTTTTTTTTTTTGAGAAGGAGTCTCACTCTGCCGCCCAGGCTGGAGTGCAATGGCCGGATCTCGGCTCACTGCAAGCTCCGCCTCCCGGGTTCACGCCATTCTCCTGCCTCAGCCTCCCGAGTAGCTGGGACTACAGGCGCCCGCCACCGCACCCGGCTAGTTTTTTTTGTATTTTTTAGTAGAGACGGGGTTTCACCGTGTTAGCCAGGATGGTCTCGATCTCCTGACCTCGTGATCCGCCCATCTCAGCCTCCCAAAGTGCTGGGATTACAGGCTTGAGCCACCGCGCCCGGCCAAAATAATTATTATTCTAACTTCTAACATTAGAGATTACTTTTAGTTGTTTGGTCAATTATGTTTTAACTCTAGGTCTCCGTATAAGGATGGAACTCTTACACTGTTTAAAAAAAAAAATAGAGTATTTCTCTACATTAAATAAGAGAAGATACCTTTTTTAGATCCTCAAAAGAGAAGGAAAAGATAACTCTATTAATCAAACATTTTGCCCTGAATTTCAAAACAAGAAAGGGCAGTTGCCTTCCTAAAGAAGTGGCGTCTGGGTTTGACTTTGTAGCCCTCCATCCTATAAGAATTATGCCTTTTTTTGGGATTTTATACAGGGGATTTATTTTCTATAACATATTGTCCTCTTCCTCATATGGTTGCTTTTATCTCCTAATCCTTTTGTGTCTGCCATCTCTAGGACTTCAGCAGTACTGTTTTCTCTCCATTCTAAATCCCATCATCGTGGATGTTACCAATACCTATGGAGGTGGTTATTCTTATATGTTGGGCTCACAGTAGTTTGCCATCTACTAGCCCAAACTTGAGTCTAGTGCCCTTCCCTTCCATCCTATTTCAGTATCTTTCCCTCCTTATTAATGTTGAATATTGTCATTAGCATTTGGTCTAAGTCTCCAGTGTCTCTTCCTTTGACTGTAGATTTTTTTTTTCTGCCCTCCCACTCCCTTGTTCCTGTTATAACTCATAATTCTTTTATTAACCTAAAACTTCAGTCTCTTGGCCGGGCACAGTGGCTCACATCTGTAATCCCAGCACTTTGGGAGGCCGAGGCAGGCAGATCACCTAAGGTTGAGAGTTCGAGACCAGCCTAACCAACATGGAGAAGCCCCATCTCTACTAAAAATACAAAATTAGCCAGGCGTTGTGGTGCACTCCTGTAATCCCAGCTACTCGGGAGGCTGAGGCAGGAGAATTGCTTAAATCTGGAAGCCGGAGGTTGTGGTGAGCCGAGATCTTGCCATTGCCTTCCAGCCTGCGCAACAAGAGCAAAACTCCATCTCAAAAACAAAACAAAACAAAACAAAACAAAACCATCAGTCTGTTAAGTCATCTATAGCATAAATGCCTTTACTACTCGATGGTTTTCTACTCTGTCAACCTCATATCTGTCCCCTTCTCTGGCTCTACTTATTTTTTTGTATTAAATTGATCAAAGATGAGTCTCTTCAACTATTCACCTAACTAATGATTCTCAAACTTCACCATGCATCAGAATTGATGGGAGCACTGGTTAAACACAGACAGCTGAGCCCAACACCCAGAATTTCTGATTCAGTAGATCTGGTACCAAGAACCATTGCTCTTGATGATACCCTCAAATTCTCTCACCTTTGCCTTTCTACTACTCCTGCACAGCAAAATGCCATCTGTGGACCATGCAACATTTATCCCTATTTTACTTCTATGCCTAGGCTTGTCATTGCTCTTAAAAAACAAAAACAAAACAAAACAAAACACAGACAACTGTAAGATTGATGTAACCAAAATTTACGATTCTGAGATGCAGCTGGGTTTCAATTACTTTTTTTTTAAGTTATTACATCTTTATTGTTTTAATTTTTTATTATACTTTAAGTTCCAGGGTACATGCGCACAACGTGCAGGTTTGTTACATATGTATATATGTGCCATGTTGGTGTGCTGCGCCCATTAACTGGTCATTTACATTAGGTATATTTCCTAATGCTACCCCATCGCCCCTCCCCCCACCCCACGACAGGCCCCAGTGTGTGATGTTCCCCTTCCTGTGTCCAAGTGTTCTCATTGTTCAGTTCCCACCTATGAGTGAGAATATGTGGTGTTCGGTTTTCTTTTCTTGTGATAGTTTGCTGAGAATGATGGTTTCCAGCTGCATCCATGGTATGTTCATCCATGTCTTATGCCAGTTTTCAAAGGGAATTTTTCCAGTTTTTGCCCATTCAGTATGATATTGGCTGTGGGTTTGTCATAAATAGGTCTTACTATTTTGAGATACGTTCCATCAATACCGAATTTATTGAGAGTTTTTAGCATGAAGGGCTGTTGAATTTTGTCAAAGGCCTTTTCTGCATCTATTGAGATGATCATGTGGTGTTTGTCTTTGGTTCTATTTATATGCTGGATTACATTTATTGATTTTCATATGTTGAACCAGCGTTGCATGTGAGGGATGAAGCCCACTTGATCATGGTGAATAAGCTTTTTGATGTGCTGCTGGATTCAGTTTGCCAGTATTTTATTGAGGATTTTTGCATCGATGCTCATCAGGGATATTGGTCTAAAATTCTGTTTTTTTGGTTGTATCTCTTCCAGGCTTGGTATCAGGATGAAGCTGGCCTCATAAAGTGAGTTAGGGAGGATTCCCTCTTTTTCTATTGATTGGAATAGTTTCAGAAGGAATGGTACTAGCTCCTCCTTGTATCTCTGGTGGAATTTAGCTGTGAATCCCTGGTCCTGGACTCTTTTTGGTTGGTAGACTATTAATTATTGCCTCAATTTCAGAGCCTGTTATTGGTCTGTTCAGGGATTCAACTTCTTCCTGATTTAGTCTTAGGAGAGTGTATATGTCCAGGAATTTATCCATTTCTTCTAGGTTTTCTAGTTTATTTGAGTAGAGTTATTTATAGTATTCTCTGATGGTAGTTTGTATTTCTGTGGGATCGGTGATGATAACCCCTTTATCGTTTTTTATTGCGTCTATTTGATTCTTCTCTCTTTTCTTCTTTATTAGTCTTGCTAGCAGCCTTTCAATTTTGTTGATCTTTTCAAAAAACCAACTCCTGGATTCATTGATTTTTCTTGAAGGGTTTTTTGTGTCTCTATCTCCTTCAGTTCCGCTCTGATCTTAGTTATTTGTTTCCTTCTGCTAGCTTTTGAATATGTTTCCTGTTGCTTCTCTAGTTCTTTTAATTGTGATGTTAGGGTGTCAATTTTAGATCTTTCCTGCTTTCTCCTGTGGGCATTTAGTGCTATAAATTTCCCTCTACACACTGCTTTAAATGTGTCCCAGAGATTCTGGTATGTTGTATCTTTGTTCTCATTGGTTTCAAAGAACACCTTTATTTCTGCCTTCATTTCATTATGTACCCAGTAGTCATTCAGGAGCAGGTTGTTCAGTTTCCATGTAGTTGAGCAGTTTTGATTGAGTTTCTTAATCCTGAGTTCTAGTTTGATTGCACTGTGGTCTGAGAGACAGTTTGTTATAATTTCTGTTCTTTTACATTTGCTGAGGAGTGCTTTACTTCCATCTATGTGGTCAATTTTGGAATAAGTGCGATGTGGTGCTGAGAAGAATATATATTCTGTTGATTTGGGGTGGAGAGTTCTGTAGATGTCTATTAGGTCTGCTTGGTGCAGAACTGAGTTTAATTTCTGGATATCCTTGTTAACTTTCTGTCTCGTTGATCTCTCTGATGTTGATAGTGGGGTGTTAAAGTCTCCCATTATTATTGTGTGGCAGTCTAAGTCTCTTTGTAGGTCTCTAAGGACTTGCTTTATGAATCTGGGTGCTCCTGTATTGGGTGCATATATATTTAGGATAGTTAGCTCTTCTTGTTGAATTAATCCCTTTACCATTATGTAATGGCCTTCTTTGTCTCTTTTGATCTTTGATGGTTTAAAGTCTGTTTTATCAGAGACTAGGATTGGAACCCCTTCCTTTTTTTATTTTCCATTTGCTTGGTAGATCTTCCTCCATCCCTTTATTTTGAGCCTATGTGTGTCTCTGCTCATGAGATGGGTCTCCTGAATACAGCAGACTGATGGGTCTTGACTCTTTATCCAGTTTGCCAGTCTGTGTCTTTTAATTGGAGCATTTAGCCCATTTACATTTAAGGTTAATATTGTTATGTGTAAATGTGATCCTGTCATTATGATGTTAGCTGGTTATTTTGCTTGTTAGTTGATGCAGTTTCTTCCTACTATCAATGGTCTTTACATTTTGGCCTGTTTTTGCAAGTGGCTGGTACCAGTTGTTCCTTTCCATGTTTAGTGCTTCCTTCTGGAGCTCTTGTTGGGCACGTCTGGTGGTGACAAAATCTCTTAGCATTTGCTTGTTTGTAAAGGATTTTATTTCTTCTTCACTTATGAAACTTAGTTTGACTTGATATGAAATTCTGAGTTGAAAATTCTTTTCTTTAAGAATGTTGAATAATGGTCCCCACTGTCTTCTGGCTTGTAGAGTTTCTGCCGAGAGATCCACTGCTAGTCTGATGGGCCTCCGTTTGTGAGTAACCCGACCTTTCTCTCTGGCTGCCCCAACATTTTTCCTTCATTTCAACTTTGGCGAATCTGACAATTATGTGTCTTGGAGTTGCTTTTCTCGAGGAGTATCTTTGTGGTGTTGTCTGTATTTCCTGAATTTGAATGTTGGCCTGCCTTGCTAGGTTGGGGAAGTTCTCCTGGATAATATCCTGAAGAGTGTTTTCCAACTTCGTTCCATTCTCCCTGTCGCTTTCAAGTACACCAATCAGACATAGATTTGGTCTTTTCACATAGTCCTGTGTTTCTTGGAGGCTTTGTTCATTTCTTTTTTCGCTTTTTTCTCTAAACTTCTCTTCTCACTTCATTTCATTCATTTGATCTTCAATCACTGATACCCTTTCTTCCAGTTGATCAAATCAGTTACTAAAGCTTGTGCATTTGTCATGTAGTTCTTGTGCCATGGTTTTCAGCACTATCAGGTCATTTAAGGACTTCTCTAGTTAGTCATGCATCTAATCTTTTTTCAAGGTTTTTAGCTTCTTTGCAATGGGTTCAAACTTCCTCCTTTAGCTTGGAGAAGTTTGATCATCTGATGCCTTCTTCTCGTAATTCATCGAAGTCATTCTCCGTCCAGCTTTGTTCCATTGCTGGCGAGGAACTGCGTTCCTTTGGAGGGGGAGAGGCACTCTGATTTTTAGAATTTTCAGCTTTTCTGCTCTGTTTTTTCCCCATCTTTGTGGTTTTATCTACCTTTGGTCTTTGATGATGGTGACGTACAGATGGAGTTTTGGTGTGGATGTCCTTTCTGTTTGTTAAGTTTCCTTCTAACAGGACCCTCAACTGCAGGTCTGTTGGAGTTTGCTCAAGGTCCACTCTAGACCCTGTTTGCCTGGGTATCAGCAGCAGAGGCTGCAGAAGAGTGAATATTGCAGAACAGTAAATATTGCTGCCTGATCATTCCTTTGGAAGCTTGGTCTCAGGGGCATTCCCAGCTTTGTGAAGTGTCAGTCTGCCCCTACTTGGGGGTGCCTCCCACTTAGGCCACTTGGGGGTCAGGAACCCACTTGAGGAGGCAGTATGTCTGTTCTCAGATCTCAAACTGCATGCTGGGAGAACCACTAGTCTCTTCAAAGCTGTCAGACAGGGATGTTTACATCTGCAGAGGTTTCTGCTGCTTTTTGTTTAGCTATGCCCTGTCCCTAGAGGTGGAGTCTACAGAGGCAGGCAGGCCTCCTTGAGCTGTGGTGGGCTCCACCCAGTTCGAGCTTCCTGGCTGCTTTGTTTACCTACTCAAGCCTCAGCAATGGCGGGCACCCCTCCTCCAGCCTCACTGCCACCTTACAGTTAGATCTCAGACTGCTGTGCTAGCAATGAGGGAGGCCCCGTGGGTGTGGGACCTTCTGAGCCAGTCTCGGGATATAATCTTCTGGTGTGCTGTTTGCTAAGACCTTTGGAAAAGTGCAGTATTACAGTGGGAGTGACCCGATTTTCCAGGTGCTGTGTGTTAGGATTTCCCTTGGCTAGGAAAGGGAATTCCCTTACTCCTTGCACTACCCAGGTGAGGTGATGCCTCACCCTGCTTCGCCTCTTACTCGGTGGACTGCACCCACTGTCCTGCACCCACTTTCCGACATGCCCCATTGAGAGGAACCCAGTACCTTAGTTGGAAATGCAGAAGTCACCTGTCTTCTGTGTCGCTCGCACTGGGAGCTGTAGCTTGGAGCTGTTCCTATTCGGCCATCTTGGAACCACCCCCCTGTACCTGGCCTCAATTACTTTTTTATTATGTCCAATTCCCTCTTCCATTTCACAGATGGTTGTTTCAAATTTTTTTTATTCACTGTAAACCTCCAGTGTCTTCTCTCTCATTGTCATGAGATGATCTTGTCACACTCCTTACAAAGAAAATCAAGATCACAAGGCATGCATGGTTTTGACTTCATGCCTAGTTCATTCTTAAGGATACAACTCCATCAGATCTCTAACCTTCCTATTTAAGGCGAATTCCACACCATCCTTTCTGCCCTGCTTCTTTACTTTGCTCCTTAGCTTGTCTGAATCTTCAACCTTTTCCTTTTTTTTTTTAGCAGTAAACAAAGATACTAAAATTTCTCCCACTTAAAAGGAAAAAGGATTCTTCAAGTTTAACTGTTTACTTAGTTATATCTTATTATGTAACTATTTCCTAGTCTGTTTACTTCATAGTCAAACTGTTTGGAAGAATAAGCTGCTCTTACTGTCTCCTTTTCTTGACTTCTCATATAGTCCCCAGTCTACACTATTGTGGCTTCTAACACACTTTCAGTAGATTTATTGACGTCTATACCCCAGTAGATTACTGGGGTGACCTCCCAGTTTCCCAAAGGACTTTTTTTTTTGTTTCTCAAATTTTGACATTGGTAGCCATTTCAACTTCTTGACAGCCTTTCTTCTCTTAGTTTCCTTATCTCAATCTCTCCTGTTTTCTTTTTCTTTTTCTTTTTTTTGTTTTCCTTCTCTTGACATTGCTTTTTGGTTTCTTCATAGTTGTAATAATTTCTGCTTACTTCCTTAATCTTTGTATTCTCTCTATCTTTGTGACCACTTTTTATTCTAAGTGCTTTTCCTTGATGATCTCGTACATTCCCATTTGCTGATAACTTTAGAATCTCACTCTGCATCCAAGATCTCTTTCGTAAACACCAAATCTTTATAGCTGCCTGCCCTGCCTGCAGGATGGTTGTATTGGGTAAAATTTGCTTATAGAAAACAGAATTTACTTTAGCAAGTTTTAGTAGATAGGGATTTATTATAGGATATGGTTGGGAGGGCTCAAGAAGAAGATCTGAACTTCTCAGAACTACTGAACTGTGCAGAATTGGACAAGTTGGGCAGATATTGCTTCCTCCATGTCAGGAAACTGCCTACTGGTGTTTTATATAACCTTCATTGCATCTGATAGCTTCAGAGCCATATTTCCTCTGACAGGATCTAGATCAGCAAAATGGATGTCCTCTGTTCTGCCTTTTGGTACTCGTAATGCTAGGGACTATACACCAGGCCCCATTAGAGCCAATAGGAGAAATCCAAACACCTCTATGACCAAGCTTGGCAGGGAAAACAACAGAAGTAGGAAAAGTACAGCCTCTGCCATCTAAATGTCAAACAAGTTCTTATAGTTGACGGAATATTAGTCATATCTGGACCCTTTTACAGCAAACACATACTAAAAGGAAGCGGGAATGTATATTGAGCAAGCTCATTCTTAGTATCATCCACATTATTCCATGAGACCCTCCTAATGACTCTGTAACTCAGAATATTAAAAACCAGAGTTGTCAAATATATCTTCTCCTGTGTTTGTTAGCTGCTGTGGAGCACCACTATTCAACTGGGAAACTTGGAAATCAGCTCATCTAAGGACGAGCAAACTTTTCGTGAAGAGACAGATAGTAAATTAGTTTAGATTTTGTAGGCCCTTTAGTTTCAGTTATAACTACTGAACTCTGCTGTTGTAGCAGGAAAACAGCCAGAGACAATATGTAAATAAATGAGCTTGGTTGTATTTCATTAACACTTTATTAGCAAAAACAAGCATGAACCAGATTTGTCCCATGAGCATAGTTTGTTGACTCCTGTTCTAATCTGATTGTTTCTGTATTCTTGTTTCATACCCTTAGCTTTCTCATCCTGATTACTATATTAGTCTTCTATTAGTGTCTGATTTCCATTTAATATTCATACTGTTTCTACAGTGATCTTAATGTTAGATATATCTAGTCGTGTCCATTTAGTACTTAAAATTCTTCAACCACTTTGTTCTTTGTAAATCTCAAACTGTAACCCCATTTGCTTCTTGCCATCTTGCTACATCCCCAAGTGACACTTATGGCTGTCTCTTGTTTCCCTGAATATAACAGGTTTGTTCAGCCTCTGTGGCTTGCATTTAATGTTAAATATTCTTTGAACACAGTTACTGGTTGAATTTACGTGGCTATTTGTTTTGTATTCATTCTTTACCCAACTTTTTCCTCCTTAACTTCCCCAAATATCCTTTCCTGATTCTTGTGGGTGGTTTTAGAACCTCTATTTAGGGTTATAATACACCTTTGAAAAAAAGAAGAAGAAGATGCTTAATAATGTTACTTATTATATTTGAGCATTTTATTTATCACACTGTGTTATATATATGTTTTGATGTACTCACTGGATTGACATTCATTAAGACCTAGTACTGTATCTTTTATCTCTGTTTTCCCATTCTTTGTATTGCTCAATAAGTATTTATTAAGTATTAAATAATTGGATGAAACACTGGATGATGGTCCTAATGTTTCTTTTTCTTTTTCTTTTTTTTGAGACTTAGTTTTGCACTTGTTGCCCGGGTTGGAGTACAGCGGTGCGATCTCAGCTCACTGCAACCTCCGACTCCTGGGTTCAGGTGATTCTCCCGCCTCAGCCCCCCGAGTAGCTGGGATTACAGGCACGTGCCACCACACCCAGCTAATTTTTGTATTTTTAGTAGAGACAGGGTTTCACCATGTTGGCCAGACTGGTCTCAAACTCCTGACCTCAGATGATCCACCCGCCTGTGCCTCCCAAAGTGCTGGGATTACAGGCATGAGCCATCGCGTGCCCGGCCCTAATGTTTCTTTTGAAGGATGATTGCTCAAATTATCAAATTCTTTGATAATTACTTCTCAAAGAAATATTGAAGGAATTCCAAGTCAACCTTGAATAAATATGAATATTTCTACAGAAAATTGATATTAGCATAGTTTGTTTAGTTGTGAGAAAGATGGCAATTTATATTTCAGGGAGTGCAATGTCACAAGCCTTTTAATCTAATGGGAAACCTTATGTATATATACTACTTAAAATTTTGTATCTATGAAATGTTTTTGATATACACATTTTTATATATCTTTATGCGGTTCTTAAAATTTTACTATATTTTAGAGTCATGGGACTCAAACCAAGTAATTCTAGAAAGGAAACAGTACCAACATTTTTAAAACCAAAATATTATCTTCAATAGGGATGGATAAATTTAACATGTCAAAACGGAATGGTTACTGTTAAAGGCTTTTTGTTTTTTAATTGAATTGTCTTATATTTAAAGTAAGAAAGTATTTTTTAGCATAGTAGTTTCTAAGTAAATATATATTAGATATTTTATTGTCTTGTGCACTTTTTTACCAGTTGTCAAGTTTGACTTTTCTTTGGTTTTTAAATTCATATTAAAAATTAAGAGACTGACAAACTTTTAGGAAGTCTTCCTTAAGTATTGATAGTTTTGTTATCTGTTCAGACTGTATAAATTTATTCAAAAGATTTATCAAAGTAGATGACTGTTGTTATTTAACCAGTGGCCTATTTCTAATAAATCGGATTAAAAAGACAAAAGTATAAAAGTAATGTGTGTCTGCATGGGTAGAGGTAGAATGATCTGCATAGATCTTAGAAAAATAGGAGTTAGGGAACTATAATTTTGTTGTATGTCTCAGCATGCTTCATAGGAGGATAGATTCTGCTCAGTGGAGGGGGAGTATTTTCTCCCTGTAAGGCCATATGGATCATATTATCATAGTTTATTGACATTATCCTTTAATGTTATCCAATTCATTTGTCTTATTTAGATGTATAAAGTAACCTTCTGAGTATAATTTGGCTCCTCTGTTAGTCCATTTGGACTGCTGTCACAAAACACCATAAACTGGGTGGCTTATAAACAACAGAAATTTATTTTTCACAGTTCTGGAGGCTGGGGAAGTCTGAAGGCTGGAGGTGCCAGCAGATTGGGTATCTACTGAGGGCCAACGATCTGATTCACAAATGATGCCCTCTCGATGTGTCCTTATGTGGTAGAAGGAGCAAAGGCGCTCTCAAGCCTCTTTTATAAGGGCACGAATCCCATTCATGGGTGCCCTGCCTTCATGACATAATCACCTCCTAAAGGCCACACCTTCTAATACTATCACCTTGGCAGTTAGGATTTCAACATATGAATTGAGGAGGAAAGACACAAACATTCAGACTATTGCAGCTTGCTGTACAATTTTCCTAAAGGGAGAAAATGTATTATCTGCCAATATTAACATTCTGGTTCAGTACATGAAATTTACTGTATTTCTTATGTATAAATTGATATTTGTGTTTGTAACATCTTTCTGAGCTTAGTTGTTTGTGTCTGTCTTCCTCAGACCTGGGTTTCTCACAAAGTTAGGTTTCGGGTTTTGTGGAGCTGAGAGGATTAAACTCTTAATAATCATGTCACTGAGATAAGGCTTCTTGGGAAGCAGGCTGTAAGAGCCTGTGTTTTGGAGCTAGTGCCTTTTCTTCTCAGACAGCAACAAGACAGAGGTGTCATCCAGCTGTGTCAGCAGGCAGTTTAGGAATTAAGAATGAAACGAACCATTGTTCAGTCTCTGTTCTTTGTCAGGCTCTGTGTTAGTCACTTTACATTTGTTATCTCAATTGCAATAACAGATCTGTGAAGAAGATATAATTACCCACTTTCTGTATGGTTAAGGAAACAAAGAGATGGAAAGGTTAGGAAATTAACTGAAGATTACATAGCTGGCAAGTAATAGAATCATGATCTGGAGCTCCTGCTTCCCCACTTCTTTAGTAAGACCAAGCAGTTTGTTCTAATTTTATTAAATAATTATATTGAAAATTATTTGACAATTTGTGAAGCAATTTGTATTGTATTTGTATTTTTAGGAAGTCTCCATTTGATGACTAATCTAAACTGGTCCTTCAGTGTTCCTCAGAATTTTTGTTTTCTGGCCAACTGTTTTTTTTCATCTTCTGAAATTATTCTTCTACACTCTCTTTACTTTCCATCAACCATCTTCTCTTGCCATACCCCCATTTTACTGTGAGCAGATGTCCTTAATTCCTGCTTCACTGAGAGTCCTCTCACACCACCTCTGCTCTAGATCCTATTTTCTATTTTCTTAGAACCTTATCTTGTTGACATTTCCATCCCTCATTTCCCTTATACTGTTTCCTCATCAGCATTTAAACATGCACATTTTATGCTACTCTCCATGTGTATCTCTGCTTTTCAGTCTGATAAGCTTTCTATTAGTCGTTCACATCCCATTTTCCTTTCTTCTTTAGAGCCTTGGTACTCTTTTTATGCCTGGAATACGCTTCACACTCCCTGTTAGAACAGATGCTGCAGCTTATATGTATTTTACCCTCAAATTATATTCTTGCATGTATCAGAGATTATTAAAATAGTTAAATGTACAATGTTTCTTATAAATATGGACTAAAAGAATTACAGTATTTTAACTTTGAAGTACTATTGCATTCATGAATGATTACACACTTAGTTTATAGGCTCTTAGCCTGAATAGATGTACAGTAAACAAGGAACTTTTGAAAAGTTACATCATACTATCAGTAACATTTAATAATTTCTGATATTAATTTGATTCCTCAAAAGTGTTGATGATCCTCTCTTACTGAGTATGTAGTTGATGCCCATCATTTTCAATATCAGTTCATTGTAAAACTTAATATAGCATGAGTCTTTAGTGCTATCTTTACCAGTTGTGAAATTGTAGTATTTAATAACACTAAAAATTCTCCATCTTCATTGTCTTCAGTGATTTTTACATTTTTGGTTATTGACTGATAATTCAATGAGATCTTTTGTTAAAAACTAAATTATTACTTTCTGTTGAATCATGTTAAAGAAATTGATGATGTTTCTATTACTTCATTGAATTCTGCCCTTACTAAAATCATAAAAATAGTAATAATAATAATAATAATAATAGAGTCACCTAACTGTAATTTGCAGATAAGTTGTCACTTCATTTTTATGGCTGCTGTGTTCTGAATGCATCCTCCTCAAATTCTCCTTATGTTGAAATCCTAACCCCCAAGATTATGTTATTTGGATGTTGGCCTTTGGGAGGTAAACAGGTCATGAAGGAGGGACCCTCATGAATGGGATTAGTGCCATTATAAAAGACTTTTTGCATTTTCTATGTACCTTCCCCTCTCCTTCTACCCCTCATTTTACTCAGAGCCTGAGAGAGCTGCTTATCCTTTTGCCATGTGAGATTACATTAAAAAGGTGTCCTTGTCAGGGAAGGGAACATCACACACTGGGGCCTGTCGGGGTTGTAGGGCTAAGGGAGGGATACCATTAGGAGAAATACGTAATGCAGATGACGGGTTGATGGGTGCAGCAAACCACCATGGCACGTGTATACCTATGTAACAAACCTGCACATTCTACACATGTATCCCAGAACTTAAAGTATAATTTTAAAAAAAAAAAGGTGTCTTTGTGTGAACTAGGAAGATGAGCCCTTATCAGATACCCAAACTGCTGACACCTTGAACTTGGATTTCCCAGTCTCCAGAACTGCAAGAAATAAATTTCTCTTGTTTATAAGCCCAGTCTATGGTATTTTATTATAGCAGCCAGAACAGACTAATATAATAGCTATTCCTTTGTTATCTGAAACAACTATTTGTTTGAAGAAAGTTAGTGCAATTTCTTTTTTTAGCATTCCTTTCCAAACCAAAATTGTTTAGTAAATGTGGATAACCTTTTTCATCACTACTGTTTTTTCCAGTTAATTGCCTAAGTGTTTTGTATTTATTTGTATGTTTTAAATAGCTTTGTAGTATTATAAAATACTATCATATTGCAAAATGTCTGTTTTCAGATTTCTAAACTAAATGACTGTTTAGATATGGAGGAGCTATTGTTTCTTTCTACACAAAAAATACATAAATAAACTTCTGACCTTACAAAAGCCTTATTATTTCTGGATGGGAAAGATTTATAGTGATATCACTATCACTTCCACTGGAAAAATTTGGAAGGACTCGTGACTTAGGGCACATCTTCTGGGGATGCACAGAATATGATCATGTTAGAAAAAACATTTTTCACCTCTATAAGCAGTCTGTCACAGCATGCGACTGGATGTACCATCCACCTGCAGCTCTTCCTGATTCCCATTTCTCTCTTTTCTACTCACCACAGAGTCTTTCACTGACAGAAGTCACACAAAGAAAGGGAGAGGACCTTATTTATTTATTTATTTTTTCAGGATTACAACAGACTCTATTACCTCAGGCTTTAACTAGCTTTCAAAAATAGGTGGTAGAAATTGTGATCTGGATCAGTTCCTGCATCACCATAGATACCAGTCCCCCACAGTAAAATGATGACATTTTAATTAGGAAGATGACTTTACGTTGTGAATTAGAAGCTTTCCCAGTAAACAAATATGAGATTTTCTGGGGGTTCAAGGTAGAGCAAGATAATGTTTTTACTTATCTTTAGAGGTCATCAGGAAAGAAGATTTCTGTGTTCACTTCTTTTGGAGCTTAGTACCTGTCTATAATCCCGACCCTGTGGTAGTTGTTGCTAGTGATAGTAACTAAGTATTCATGAACTTGCCTTTTCCCTAAGGCAGAAGACCTTCTTGGTCAAGCCTAGGGTCCTGGTGCTTATCAACTGTTAGCCAAAAGTACCATGACAACCTTAGAGGAGCTAGCTCTAGAGAACCTAGACCTAGACCTAGACCTAGACCTAGCTTCTCTAAGAAAATAATATAGAATTGAAGTTCAGTAGATAAATATCTATATAGTATACAGTAAGAAATTATGATATTATGATCTCTTTTCACTTTTGCAGTTAAAAATTCTGAATTATTTCTGGTATAGCAAGGATACCAGTTCAAATGCATTGTGTTCAGTAGGCTCTATGAAAGTTATCATTATCGTAAGCTTCAAAAAGGTCCTCGTAAAGTTGAACACACTGATTCCTTTTGTAGTTAACGAGAGTAGTTCTACAGGCAGCAAGCACTTCTTTTGGGATGTTTTCCTTCCCTTATGACCCAACAAACACCATTTGCCTAGCTTTAAAAGGTACAGCTTTTATATATTTAGCTGTTAGGAGTTTTTCTGACTTGTCTCATGGATTATATAACAGATCTCATCATTTGGGCCTGTGTAAACTCCTTTGTATATTTGGTCCCTGTATTGTTTTTACCACTAACTAGAATTTCAGTAATTTTTCTCCTCTTGTTCAAAACTTGTTCCTTGGCACACAGTAAACAACTTGAAAGAATGAATGTAGTAAGAGCTCTCATATTTCCTTTATGACCTTCAAATGGTAATTTGCTGTTGTTTCCCCAAATATTTGTCTGTTTGTTCCCATCACTGTAGCTTTCATTAGATTTAATGGAGAGTACATTGGTATTCAATTAGATAAACTTTATGACATGTATAAATAATAAATTTAAGAGTTACGCTTCGACAATTTCTCTTTAAAGATAACGTTATATATTGTTATTAATAGTTATATAATATGTACGTCATAGTGTTTTATAATTTAAAAGGGTATTTTAAAACTAATCATTTAATTTTTTTTCTCTAAAGCTTAATGTTAGTTGTGTAACATGTCCTTTTTATTTTATCCTTAAATTTGAATGGAAATTAATTTGAACTCTTACATAACACTCAAAATCATGGGTTGGTAAACTACAGCCCGTGGCCTGTTTTTTATATTCCCCCAGTGCTAAGAATTATTTTCATATTTTAAAATGGTTGGGAAAAAACAAAAAACAAACAACATATATAGTGTGCAGAGCCTAGACTATTTACATATTGCACTTTAAAGAAAAAATATGCTGATCCCTGCTTTTATTAATTGATTTTCTTGGCAGATACTTTCAACTTTTCTTTTCTCCTACTCTTCTCTCTGCCTACCATTTCTTTTTTACAATGTATCAATTACCATATGGTATTTCTGTATGCTTTTGTTTTACACCAAATGTAAAGTATTACTTTTATTCTAGTTTCTATCTTATGCAGTCATGTCATTTTCATATTCTTTGACAAATTCTCTTGTTATGAACAATCCACAATAACTTTGGCTGCTTTATTATTTTATTGCCATCTTGCAGTGTGGACTTACATCTAATTAACTGCTTTTAGACTTAGGGTATTTTGGTGTTATTACTTCCCATAGTTTTCCAGTTCACTGAATGTATTTCATTTCAGTTATCCATGTGAATGATTTTTCAATAACGGACTAAATTTTTATTGTATTTCATATAGAATTCTGTCACTGCTGTTTGATTAAAATTTGGTGTTCACTCTAGTCTATATGTAATTGCTTTCTGCTTCTCAAAAATTTCTCTAAACTGTGTTTGTACTTGTATAAATCTATATGATTTTACTTAATCTTGTGGTGGAGTGTTATTATAGTAGTAAATAGTAGAATTTTATTTTGTAATTGAGAAAAATTACAGGCAGCCACTTTTTGTCATTATAGATTAATTTGCATTTCCATGATTTTATATAATTGAAGTTACACAGTGTGCTCTTTCTCGTATCTGGCTTCATACATTCAACATAATCATTTTGAGATTCATGCATGTTATGTGCATTGATAATTTGTTCCTCTTTTATTATGTCATTACTTATGGAAGTATCTTTATCCATTCACCTATTGATGAGCATTTAGGTTATTTCTACTTTAGGACTATTGTAAATAAAGCTGCATGAACACTCAAGTACAAGTCTTAGTGTCAGCGTATATTTTCATTTCTATTAGGTTAATACCTGAGGCAAAAAAAAAGGTTAGATTTTTGCAAAGACTATTATGTTTACCTTTTAAAGAGAATACCATTTTTCCAAAGTGGTTCTATTAGTTTATATTTCCACATCAGTTGTTTAGGGTTCTGGTTCCTCCAGATTGTTGCCAACATTTGATGTTGGCAGTCTTTTTAATTTTAGCCATTTTAGTGGGTATGTAGGAAGTTCTCATTGTGCTTCTCATGTGCATTTTCTTAATAACTACTGATGTGACAAACTTTTTAACCACTTAATAGTGAAGGTGTTTGTTCAATTTTTAAAGGCTTTGTTGTCTTCTCATTATTGAGTTTAAGAATTTTTATTACATTCTGGATGTAAGCCTTTTATCAAATTTTGTACTGTAAATTGTGTTAGTTGGCTTTCACACTGCTATAAAGACATACCCACGACTGGGTAATTTGTAAAGAAAAGAGGTTTAATTGACTCACATTTCCACAAAACTGGGAAGGCCTCAGGAAATGTATAATCATGGCAGAAGGGGATGAGGCATATCTTACATGGTGGCAGGCAAGAGAGAGGAGTGTGTGTGGAGCTAAGGGGAAAGAGCCCATTATAAAACTATCAAGTCTTGTGAGAACTCACTCACTATCCTGAGAACAGCAAGTGGGAAAACCACCCCCATGATCCAGTCACCTCCCACCAGGTTCCTCCCTCTACACATGGGGATTATGAGGATTACAATTCAAGATGAGATTTGGGTAGGGACACTGCCAAACCATATCATAAATATTTTCTTCTATGTCTTTCCTTTTTTCCTGTTATCATGCACTTTTTGTGTATAGTTTGATGAGTTTTAGTACACTTATTTATTTATTTTAATTTTTTAAATTTTTTCAGACAGAGTCTCGCTCTGTCACCCAGGTTGGAGTGCAGTGGCGCCATCTTGGCTCACTGCAATCTCCATCTCCTGGAATCAAGCAATTTTCCTGCCTCAGACTTCCAAGTAGCTGGGGTACAGGCACATGCCACCACAACTAGCTAATTTTTATATTTTTAGTAGAGACGTGGTTTTACTATGTTGACCAGGCTGGTCTTGAACTCCTGACCTCAGGTGATCTGCCTGCCTCAGCCTCCCTAAGTGCTGGGATTACAGGTGTGAGCCACCTCGCCCAGCCAAGTTGTAGTAAATTTATACAACTGTGCAACTATCTCATAACCAGTTTTGGAATATTGCCATCATCATACAAAAGTTCCTTCATGCTTGTTTGTAGTCAGTTCCTCCTCCTAGCCCCAAACCCAGGCAATTACTAATCTTGATAGATTATAATTTCTGTCTTCATAGTTTTTTTTCTAAAAATTTTATATAAATACAGTCATGTGACAGATAATCTTGTATATCTAGCTTCTTCACTTAGCACAGTGTTTTATTTAGAATGATTCATTTTGTTGTATGCAGTGTTCCCCAACCTTTTTGACACCAGGGACTGGTTTCATGGAAGACAATTTTTTCACACATGTGGGAGCAGAGGTGGTGGTTTTAGGATGAACTGTTCCGCCTTAGATCATCAGCATTAGATTCTCATAAGGAGCACACAACGTATGTCCCTAGCGTGCGCAGTTAACAATAGGGTTCGCACTCCTATGAGAATCGAATGCTGCTGCTGATCTGACAGGAGGCAGAGATGAGGTGATAATGCTCGCTCCCCTGCCGCTCACCTCCTGCTGTGTGGCCCCAGTTCCTAACAGGCCAGGGACCCATACTGGTCAGCAGCCCAGGGGCATTGGGAACTCCTGGTTGTATGTATAAGTAGTCCATTCTTTTTCATTGATGAGTAATATTCAGTTCTATGGATATATACATTTTGCTTGTGTCTTGATAAGTTGGTAGACTGCTTTTGTCTATTATGAATAATGCTGTCTTTTCCTCCCTTGATATTGTCTTTTTGAAAAGCAAAAATTTTTTAGTTTTGATAAAGTCTAGTTTTTCCATGTTTTCTTTTGTGTATTATGAAAGAAATTTTTGCCTACCCTAAGGTTACAAGGTTTTTGTCTTATGTTTTCTTTTAGAGGTTTTACTATTTTACATTTTATTTAATTTTTATGTACAGTGGAAAATTAATTTTTTCCATAGAGGAATTTAGTTTCTTGAGCACCTTTTGTTGAAAACTTTTTTTCTTTTATTTAATGGATACCTTTGCATTTTAATTTTCTGTCAATCTTTCCCCTAATGGTTTTAATATCTATTAATGATTTCTGCCTAAATCTTTTTCTTAAATTACTTTTTTAGTCAGGGATTATGAAAGGATGATTTACTATTTTTGTTATTCCTTGTGTTTACTAGCTCTGATTATTTTGTAAAGAACTTTAACTCATCAACTATGCATATTTGGTTACCCTGAATTGCAGTTTCTTTTGAAAATTATATATAAATATTTAGAAATTTAACTGTCATTACCACTTTATAGAGTAATGAGTTGATACAGTAGTCACCACCAAAGGTAGCAGATGAGATGTGATTTTATTCTTTTGTTTTTCATCCGTTAAAAATTATTATTATGGGCCCATTTTTTTTTTAATATAATGTCTTTCAGTCAGTTTGGTGCTGGATGAGGCTACATGAACTATTAACAGCAAGCTAGATTAATAGTGGCTTAAACCAACAAATTTTACTGGGTGTAGGTGGTGCTAACATTGTTTCAACTATTCAACAAGGATTCAGGCCTTTATTTTTCCATTCCATCATCCTTAGTGTGCTTTTGCTTGTCCCATGATGGTCACAAGATAGCTGTCATGCTGCTAGCCATTGTGTCTGTGTTCAAGGTACAGAGGTGGGGCAGAGCCAGTTGTGAGTCAAAAGGTGGTGTTATAATATCCTTCCCCAAATTGCGTAAGCCAACATGTCCTTATGTCTCACTGGCCAGATTTGAGTCACTTGCTCAGCCTAGCTGTCAAGAAGATTGTGAAAGCAAGTATCTGGCAAAGAGGAACAGAATTGTCAACATTGGCTCAGGCTACTCTTATCAGCCATTGCCTGAGAAAATTAGGTTTTTATCAAGAAAAAAGAAGGAAGAAAGGAGTTTTGGGCAATAGCTAATACATAATGCTTGCCGTAAATATCTTTGGTAAAGCACAGAATGACTTTACATTTTATTATATTTAAAAATAAGCCTTGTGTTTATGGCTTGCCACACTAATTTGTCATGATTACTTCCGTTTTCCTATAAAATTCATTTTATTGTTGAATAAACATTTTCAATAGTTTCCTTTTAATATTAATTACTATTATCTAATATGACTTGGAATATGTTATTCTGTGTATTGACATCATTTAAAAACTTTTAATGCCAAACTGTGACTTGTTAGAATGTCTTCTTCAGATATTTTGTTAAAAATTGAGAAATTAAAATAGCCCTTCTTCTCCACATTGATCATTTCTATACTGTCTTCCTCATTTTTTTAGGCACTCGGTGTATCACTTTCTGTAGAACTTTCCTCTTCTAATCCATTTTCATCTTCATTCTTTCTACCTCTTCTTTGTCTTTTTTCTCTCATTTCCCACCCCCACCCCACCTCTCACCCCTCCGGCCTTTCTGTATAGATCCTCTTTCTTTTTCTGCCTCTCTTCAAAATAAAGGCTGGAATAAAGTTTCTGGTATATGAGATCATATTGTACTATTAAATTTCCTTTTTAGTATCTTAATTTTATTTGCATTATGTACTGTTGACTGTTGATTGTTAACAGGTTCAGAAATAATTATATTAGGTTAGCTGAAAAGTACACATCAAGCATTAATGGGTTGCATGTTACTGAATCAGCAAAGCTACTGCTAAGCTCTGAATCACAACCAAGGTAGCTAATATAATTCTTGCTTTTAAATTATGGTATTTAATATGATTCTCTTTTCCTTTAATTCTTATAATCTCCCATGGAGCTCCATTAAGCTTTTAGTGTTCTAGACATGTGTTATATCCAGAAAAAGTGTTAATGTGTGTGTAACATAATAGAGCATATGCATATGGATATTATAAGCTGCCTTAAATATTTTGTCCTCTTATATAGTTGTCACATGTATAGTGTTGTGGATTTAAGTGTTCTTCATAAGTATTAGGCTTTTATAATTTCTCAGTGATTGTGCATGATTAAGGTACTGTTCTTTTTATTGTCTTAAATTTACCTGAAAATCAGCCTAATTTTATTAAATACATATTCTACCCAGGGGAAGTGGTTTAAAGAATTATCTGCTTCGGCCATGCACAGTGGCTCACGCCTATAATCCCAGCACTTTGGGAGGCCAAGGTGGGTGGATCACCTGAGGTTGGGAGTTCGAGACCAGCCTGACCAACATGGAGAAACCCATACTATTAAAAATACAAAAATTAGCCAGGCGTGGTGGCACATGCCTGTAATCCCAGCTACTTGGGAGGCTAAGGCAGGAGAATCGCTTGAAACCAGGAGGTGGAGGTTGCAGTAAGCCGAGATCTTGCCACTGCACTCCAGCCTGGACAACAAGAGCAAAACTCCTTCTCAAAAAAAAAAAAAAAAAAAAGATCTGTCTCATGGTAAAGATGATTTGACTTGTATCCTTTACATGCTATTTTAAAAAGCTGTATAGCTTTTTAGGGGTAAGGATTGTCTATACAATGAAAGATAGCTACTTTGAATTTTTGCTTGACTTGACTTGGCATCTTTCTGACTATAACCTCTGTCGTTGGGGAAACACAGTGAGTTGGGAACATGTTGATCATTTCTTTCTTTCTTTCTACTTCCCACCACCCTTTACTTCTCCCTCCCTATCTTCATTCTCTCTCTCTCTTTCTCCCCACTTTTCTTTCCACCCCACACTTTCCCCGTCTTTTTAATATGATTCTGGGGTTTCTTATTTTTCATTTTATTTTGAGTGTGAAATGGTACACTTAATAAACTTTGAAGAAATATTTTAGTTTTGAAACATTCTTACTAATAAATTATTTTGGAGGTAAAATTTTTAAATCTTTGTGGTTTTCCAGTTAAAATCAGTTGGACTCAACTAAGACTTTATCATAAGTCAAAGTTTTGTGAACTGAGTCACTTTGCAGAATTTCATGACTATAACAGCAGAGTAATATGAGCTAAATTTGTATTCTGTATTTGTCCTTTTCCTTCCCTCAGTTTGTTGCCCTTCTTTTATAGACGAAACACTTAAAAAAAGAATTTAACTTCTAAAGAATATTTTATTAGAGGAAAAAGTAAAATGTGATTGTTAGTCTTCATGATACAAGGATTTCCTTTCAGAGTTTCAGTGTTAATGGTATTATCCACTGTGGGCTCCTGGACTTGCATATTTATGTCATTTTTGCATTTTCTCATCAAATTCTGTCACTTTTATTACTAATTTCAATTATATAAAGCTTTAAAAATCCTGTCACACTTGATTTAATGCTGTATTTATGCTCACAAAGGTTATCTCACATTAGCCCATGGCTTTGTAAACTAAAATATTGCTTGCTATTTCGTGAAACAATCTTTATAGCAGTCTTGCTATATCTCTGTTCTATTAGCTGTGCCAGCAGTTGCTTTGGTTACAGTGTTCCTGTTTTGGCAAGCTTGGGTATCTTAAACAATTATGCTTCTTTTCTGACTATTGTGGAATTTTATTTTCCTCCCATGTAATGCTACAGAGATGTTGAGAAAGAAAGAAAAAAATCACATCATATTTATTTCTAAAGCAGGGAAAATATTTTAGTTTTGTAAAGAAAATGATTGTGCCATATTCTGAAATGAGTTTGAGGATGAGGAAGTCTGTCTTTTTCTTTTTGAGTATCTTTTTCACTTAAAAAATATCTGTTCTGGCCAGGCGTGGTGGTTCACGCCTGTAATCCCAGCACCTTGGGAGGCCGAGGCAGGTGGATCACAAGGTCAGGAGATCAAGACCATCCTGGCTAACACAGTGAAACCCCATCTCTGCTAAAAATACAAAAAAAATTAGCGGGGCATGGTGGCGGGCACCTGTAGTCCACTACTCGGGAGGCTGAGTCAGGAGAATGGCATGAACCCAGGAGGTGGAGCTTGTAGTTAGCCGAGATCGTGCCACTGTACTCCAGCCTGGGCAACAGAGCGAGACTCCATCTCAAAATAATAATAATAATAATAAAAATATCTTTTCTACCCTGTTACATAGTCTTTTATCACATTTTATATTATAATCTATGACCTTGGGAAATTTCATAGAAGATTGATTTGTTGAAACTTACAGTGACAATTCATAGAAAAGTTATTCTTAGAATATTGATTATCCAGAGAGAAGACATTGGCTAGAATATAGCACAACTTTTGCGGTACAATTTATCTTTTTCTAGTGTAGTATTTTAAAAATGGTTTTGGTCTATTTTGAGATCTCTTACAATTGCCAGAGAATATATCTCACCTGCAAAATGGGTACAACTGGAGATCTTGTAAAGTCAAGGGTTGATAGGATAACCTGTTGGACAGAGTACAGAATGGGAGTGAAAGACCCAAGACCTGAGCCTGGCCTGCCACCGAGCAGCTGTGGGCCCACCCAGTTGGGTAGCTTAGTTTCCTTAACTATAAAATTAGCATTATAATACTTATCATGCCTATCTTGTGATGACAAAATAAAATTAGTAGGTGTAAAGGCCTTTTAAATAGCTAGAAGCAATATTTACTCATAAGCTGTTATTGATCACGGGGAGAAAGTGACTCCTTGGAGTGTACTGTTTTCTACAGGTCATGACTGGGTACTGCAGTGAATGTGCATCACCCAGGGGCACAGGGTACCAAGAATGGGAGTAGTTTTGTAAAGAGGGAGTTTGGTAGGGCATGTAAGGAAACAGAGTAGAATTCCTAGAGCTGATCCTGGAACACTGAAAAAATAGGTACATAAAAGCAGGCAGTTCCAAGATGAGCAGTGAATTGAAGTACTCACATAGTATTTGTCAAGATTTCTTATGCAGTGAGAAAGAGGAATTCATTAGGGACAACTTATGATGTTATTGACCTAAACTGTAATAAAGTTGTAATTTGTAGCAGAGTATGGGGAGTCTGGTATGCAAAGCAAGAAGTTGATTAACTGTTCTCTGCTTACTTAAAACCATCAAGCTCCCCAGAGAACACAGTGACCTAGAATACTAAGAAGAATTTTTTCCATGTACAGTTTTTATAGAGAATTTAAAGTTGAGGAATACATGTGGTATGCAGGTGCCTTTTAGCAGGTTTGAGCTAACCTGTGTATTTGTACAGAAAAATAACATAGGTAATGGTTTCCAAACAGTGACCTGCAGATTGGTGGCAATCATGCCAAGGTTTCATCAGTCCCCTCTACAATTAAAAAAAGGACATGGTAGTGACTTTTTCATAAAGCAGTGTTAATGCTATATAAAAATAGCTCTGATTCTGAGGATTTTTCTCCTAATTTTTTTGGTATTTAAATATTCTTTCCTTCATGAATTAATGACAGTAGATAGTGAGTTGTTTTTTGATATTCTTAGTGAAATGGAAATATTAATTGGTCATTCTACCTCCTTTTAAGCTTTATTTTACCATTTTTTCTAAAAATATGCCTTTCTTTAATTGGCATGAATGATTATTTGCAAATAAGCATTGTTATTTGGAAAAAGCATCAACTTTAAAATCAGACTTGAAACCTACTCTGCTGTCTATTCCTTGTCTCTTAACTTCTCTATACTTCAGTTTCCCTGTCTTTAGGAAATGATAGCGACTACGTTGAACATTTTTTTGGGGGAAAAGTAGACATCATATACGTAAAACACCTAAAATAATGCCTGGTTTGTAATAGGAGCTCACTAGATGATTGCAGTAGATAAACTATTGTTATAAGACCATAATTTTCATCTTTAGTAAACTGGGTTTTCTGTTCTTGGAATAAGGATCATATATTTTTATACTCTGTGCAAGGAACACCTGGGCGTTAGAGAACCAGGTAAACCTCTGGAGGAAAGTGTTCAAAGTGGTATTGCTGAGGAAAATAATGTTTTTTTTTTGAAGGGGGGACTAAGTCTTGCTCTGTTGCCCAGGCTGGAGTGCAGTTGTACGATCTCAGCTCACTGCAACCTCTGCCTCCCAGGTTCGAGCATTTATCCTGCCTCAGCCTCCCAAGTAGCTGGGACTATAGGTGCCCGCCACCATGCCCAGCTAATTTTTGAATTTTTGGTAGAGATGGGGTTTCAACATGTTGGCCAGGCTGGTCTCGAACTCCTGACCTTGTGATCTGCCCTTCTCGGTCTCCCAAAGTGCTGAAATTACAGGCGTGAGCCACCTGTGCCTGACTAATAATGTTTATTAATTTGGCTTTCAGGGATGATGTAAATAGTGGTTTTCAAACTTTGATGCGTAAATGTCACTTGGGATGCTGCTTTTAAAAAAATGCAGATTCCTCCCACATGCAAAGGAATGAAGTTATACCCTTACCTTGCACCATATACAAATATTAACTCCAAATGGATTAAAGACCTAAGTGTAAGACTTGAAACTATACAACTTTAAGAAGAAAACATAGGGGGAAGTGTCATGACATTGGATTTGGCAGTGATTTCTTAGATATGACACCAAAAGCATAGGTAACAAAAGCAAAAATAGACAAATGGGACTACATCAAACTTGTAAACGTTTGCACAGCAGAGGAAATATTCAACAGAGTGAAAAGGCAACCTATAGAACAGGTTGAAATATTTGCAAACCATGTATCTGAGAAGAGGTTAATATCTAAAATACACAAAGGATGCTTAGAACTCTGCGGGGGTCCCTCCTGCAGACCCTGACCCAATGACAGATAAATAACGTACACCAATACAGATATTATGCTTGTCAGCCTGGCTGAGGGTCCAGTCAGCTTACAGACTCCCAGGAGAGTGCCATAAACAGTTGCAACCCGGGTCCCCCTCGCTGGCCTTCCAGGCATTTATTCAGCACACATTAAATGACAAAAGTTTCAAGTAAACACTACCAGAAGGTAATTATGGTTGCTGACCGCGCCCCCCCCCCCCCAACCCAAGTAGACAGCAGTCATGCACCCACGGATGGTCAAAGGTTAGTCTTAGGACCACGTGAGTAGACAAGCTATTTAGATAGACTCCTACATTCCTATGGTAATTCCCCGTTAGCTCAAAGAGGATTAGGCTGCCTTCAGCCATAACTCTATCCTGAGGCTTCTGCAAAAACCTGGCCCTCCACAAAGGTTTATTTAACAATTTTTCCCACCATCCTGACTGAACCCCTACCTCTCCCCCTTTTCTGTTTTCTGCGTCAGGCCTTATTGATTGGAGAGCACAGATATATGCAGCAAGAGATTTGTCAGATGTGGCAGTAGTTGCTCTTATTTCAGCTTTGCATCCTAGAATTAGTAAATAACATAAGACAATCATGAGTATAATTAGCAACATGCTTTTCCAATCAAAGAGTGAACCCCCAGGAGTGGGGGTCTAACCAGGAGATGATCTTGCATACCTTTTCATATGGCTGTTTGTTGGGTGTGCAGATCTATAGTGTGAAGGGATTCTAAAATTTTAAGTTGCTTTACATCTGCTGTTAAATTGTCATGAAAGGTTCCCCAGAGGTGGTGTTTCACCTCGTCCCAACTATGGATTGATTGATTCCTTGGTAGAGAAGTGACACAGATATGTTTATGCTACTAGTCTCCGTTTAATTGCTGTCAGAATGTTAGTGCCTCTTGTTGCTCCCCCACATATTCCAAAGCAGTCTCGAGGGCTTGCAGACGTGCAAGAATTTTTTTTTATCTATACCTTGCTGTAGGAGAGGTTCATTAGACACATTTTTGGCCAGATTATCTACAAAAGCAGCTTTTTGTACTGATTCAGTAATAGATGCCACAGCAACGCAAGCAGTTGCCAGGATGATTATGGCTGAGACTATAAAGGCCACAAGTTTAACTATGAATCTTTTGTGTCTGATAGGGCACATTTTAAGGTAGCAAGGGCAGAGGAACCTTGCCAATCATGTGTCAAATTGACTGGTAGGAATGCCTCAGATTGTCTCGTTAATACCAGGATGCTAGTAATATTTAGATAAGATATATTGTAATTAGTGATACATGAGGTGAACCAAGCCTGATCTTGCGCCTGGGTCACAAACGTGGAGTATTGGGGTGAAATAGAAATATTGGTTCCCTTAAGGAAAATGTATGGATGGATAGTGCAAATTAGGCACTGATGAGTGTGATTGTGAATAAAGGTTATAATATAGTCATTACTGGAATTATGATATGTCCTATGCCAGGTGTTAGGGAGATGCCAAGATGTCCCAGGTGCCATAAAGTTTCTTGGGGTGGCATGGACTTTACTTGGGGTCTGGGATATCCCATCCCCCCATCGGCCCAAATCCTAGGGGAACAGGACGTGGCTATGAAATGCTGATTGAGCCATGACAGGCGAGGAGATTAGTAAGGCTGCCCTGCAAATGGCCATGGGAGCTGCAGTCTAAGATGTTATAATTGCCTAACTGGAGGCCACGGGCTTGTCCCCTGTGACAGACCTCCCAGCTAAAGTGAAATCCATTACTTTCCCTGCTTTGTCCTTTAGCACAGGAAGGAATGTTTGGGAAAGCGGCATTGATTGTATTACCTGGTTTGAGGTATTTGCAGCTAAGGCTGTTAAGGCATTTTCTTTGCCATGATTTAGCCATTATTGTGTTTGGGCAGATACACGGTAAGGGTTAGAACCTTTATAACTTACACACAGTGGGAGAATAGTGGAGTGATATGTAGTTATCTGGCACCTTAGTCCAATGTGTGCCGTTATTGATTGACCCCACTGGGGGTAAATCTATCCCTCCTAGCCAAGCAGTCACGTTATTATAGGCTGGGAAGCGGGTGTCTGCCCAGGTGACAGGGCGAAAGAAAGGCGGATCTAAAATATGAGCCCAACAGAGTGTAGCAGGTACAGGTTGCAGACAAAGCGAGAGCATATAAAGGATCAATACCCTATATGAGTTGCAATGTGCAACAGAAAGCATAGCAAGGAACAAATTATTTGGAGTAAATGGTGTCTGTGTCCGGAGTAGAATTCGTTCAGCCTTCTGAGTTATCCTCTTCAGCATCAGGTAATGTCTGAGGCTTGTGTCGTCCATGGAAGCCGCATTGTCTGGGGCTGCAGGTCCTGTAGGGTCAGTTCCTTCATCTCTGGTACCAGGTTGGGTCCTAGGCACGCCATGGTATGGTTTGATGTGCCATGCTGGAACACAAAGAGGACCTAAGGGGGTGTGAACACAAGCATGTCCTCTTACCCACATTACTAATTCACTTGGACCACACCATATACATTACTGTTCACATCTTTCCATAAAACTGCAGGTTTTATACCTTGAGAGGTTTTAGCAAAGTGCTTTTCTACAGCTGATTGAAATTTGTCATCTAAATTTAAAAACTTAAGGGTAAATAAGGCTTGTGCCAATAGTGTCCATACTCTCCGTTTTCTGTTTTCTGAGCATATTTTTAAGGGTGGAGTGGGTACGTTTTACTATGGCTTGTTCTTGGGGGTTATATGGGATGCCTGTGGAATGTCGGATGTTCCATGCATGACAAATTGTTGAAATTGTGAGCTGGCATAAGCTGGACCATTATCAGCTTTAATTTTTGTGGACCGCCTCATAAACGCAAAAGTTAAAAGAAGATGTTTAATGACATATTGGGTTGATTCTCCAGGCAAAGCATGGGCACTAATTGAGAATTGGTGTCAATGGATACATGTACATATCTAAGTTTTCCAAATTCAGGGTTGTGTGTAACATCTGTTTGCCATAACTGATCAGGTTCTAATCCTCTAGGGTTAACACCTGTGGAAGGAGGGGACTGCCTGTGAGCTGGCAATCTGGGCATTGTAGGATAATTTGTTTAGCCAGTTTCTGGGTAAGTTGAAATTGTTTAGATAAGTTTCTCCAATTTTGGTGGAAAAATTGATGTGATTGGGTGGCTTGGTCAAGCAGTGATGTCATAACCCGAAGGTCTGCTTGATTATTATCATAAGCCAATGGGCCAGGCAGAGAGCCATGGGCTTGAATGTGTGTGATAAAAATAGGTTGTGTATGTTAATCTAGCAATTGCTGAAGTCGAAGAAAAAGAGCACACAGGGTGGGTTCAAGAATGCGCCTAATTAAGGCTGTTTCAAGGTTCTGCAACAAATAAACAGAGTAAGCTGAGTCGCTTACAATATTTATGGGCTGAGTGGAAAAAGTTTCCAAGGCCAATATCAGAGCCCCATCTCAGCTCTCTGAGTGCTAGTAAACCCAGATTGAGTGATTGAATTATGTGGTCTCCACCAGACTGCTGCTTTTCCATGTTTACCATCTGGCTTTTAACTGCTCCTTAAATAACTTATGGGCTGTTTGTTAATTTCCCTTCAGAAGTTACTGTTTACTTAAATTGTATTTGGAGAGAGGCACTTTAGGGGTAAGAGAGAGGTAACAGTGGCCATCATCAGAAATAGGTCTATCAAATTCTTAAATTTTACTTAAATTTTAGCAGTGAATTATAATCTGAGATGTTGCTTGTATACAAGGAACACACGAAATTTTGCCCTGAGCTACCTGTGGAGCTGGGGAGCTGAGCAGGTGGGCCCCAGGGTGGCAGCCACTTTGCGCTTGCTTAGGCACTGCTGCTTTTCTGTTGCCGGCTGGGAGGACCTTCCCGTTTGCGCCTCCTGCCCCTCCCGAGCAGGCCAGCTCTGGCGTGCTGGGCCTGGCTTCCTGTTGCTGCCTCCCGCTGCTCGGGCTGAGTTCCCAGGAGCATTTGCTGGCTCTGGGTTTGGGTTTGCGAGCTTGCCTACCGCAGAGCCTCTCTTTTAATTTACCTTCTGCTTGACCACGTGGCTCCGGCTTCTAATGCTTTATCTTTTTATAAGCGTTAAAAGAAATACCCGATTGCCTTGTCGATCTTGCATTACTGGGTAGGCTAAGAACTCCCCTTCTAGAATGCTGCTTGCTTAAGACAGGGTCTCATAGCTGCAGCTTATCTCTTGTCTTTTTTCCTGTTTATTGGAGTAGGGGGCTCAGGCAATACCTCTGTTTCCTCTTTGTTATTTTGGCCCTGTGATAGTGGGGCTGAGGGAAAAGGAGGCAGTAAGGCAGGTGACTTTCCTCCTCCTTCCCCTTTTTAGGCTCTTTTGTGTATAACGAAGCCAGGGCTGCCTTAATTAAAGCCCACAGCATTAAAGATGATGCTGGGACCTGCCACCCTTGTGCATAATGTTGTTTAAGATTTCCCCCTACTTGTTCCCAGAGCTTTATGCCTTTTTCCAGGAACCATGGGCTTTGGATTACAATAGTTTGCATTATGTCCCTTAATTAAGCCTGCGAAACCGAGGTTCCACTAGCTTCAAGCAGCTGCTTAAATATTTTTATATACTGTTTCTGTTGAGCTGATAACTGTTGTCCCATCATGAAACCTCAGCCTGAACTTAGAGATCCTGAGTGGGCACCAATGACTTACTGATTACTCACTGACTGCGCAGTCTTTTTCACTTGTTTTTGGGGGTCCGTCATGCTTCCTTTGCAGCATTCCTCACACAGGGCACCAGCTGTGGGGGTCTGTCCGGCAGACCCTGACCCAACGACAGGTAAATAACGTACACTGACACAGATACTATGCTTGTCAGTGCGGCTGAGAGTCCAGGACGCTTATAGACTCCTGGGAGAGTGCCATAAACAGTTGCAACCCCTGCCCTGATGCGTTGCCAACCACCCCCATCCCCCATCCCCAGTAGAGAGCAATCATGCACCCACGGACGGTCAAAGTGTAGTCTTTAAAGAAGCTATTTAGACAGACTCCTCTATATTCCTATGTTAATTACCCTTGCTATAGCTCAAAGAGGATTAGATTGCCTTCAACCATAACTCTATCCTGAGGCTTTTGCAAAAACCTTCTGGCCTTCTAAGAAGGTTTATTTTACAGTTTTTCTGACCATCCTGACTGAACCCTAACAGAACTCAAACATACACACACACACACACACACACACACACACACACACAACCTGATTTAAAACTGGGCAAACTACTTAGACATTTCTCCAAAGAAGATATACAAATGGCCAGCAATCATATGAAAAGATGCTTACCATCATTAATCATAAGGGAAATGCAAATTAAAATCACAATGGGATATTACCTCCACCCATTAAGATGCCCATCAAAAAAAAAAAAAAAAAAAAGAAGAAAATAATAAGTATTGGTGAGGATGTTGAGAAGTTGGAATCTTTTTGCACTGTTGTTGATAACTCTATACTCTAACTAAATAACTCCCCATTACCCTCTTCTCCTAACCTCTGGAAACCTCCATTTTACTTCGTGTCTTTATGAATTTGACCACTACAGGTACCTCATGTTAACTGGAATCGTACATTATTTGTCTTTTTTTGACTGGCTTATTTCACTTAGCAAAATGTCCTCAAGGTTTATCCATGTTGTAATGTACATCATAATTTCCTGCCTTTTAAAGGCTGAATAATATTTCATTGTGTATGTATACTATATTTTGTTTATCCATTCATCCATCAGTGGACACTTGATTTGCAAGCATATGTATTGTTTTCTGTTACCCTTATGTATTGGTTTCCTGGGGCTGTCATTAAAAATTTACACAAGGGTAAAAAAGAATTTAAGGAGAAAAAATTGCCACAACTGGGGTGACTTAAAACAATAGAAATGTATTTTCTCACAGTTCTGGAAGCTGGAAGTCAAATCAAGGTGTTGGCAAAACACCTTGAATTCTTTTTTTTTTTTTTTTTTTTTTTTTTTTGAGACGGAGTCTCACTCTGTCACCCAGGCTGGAGTGCAGTGTCCGGATCTCAGCTCACTGCAAGCTCCGCCTTTTGGGTTCACGCCATTCTCCTGCCTCAGCCTCCCGAGTAGCTGGGACTACAGGTGCCCGCCACCTCGCCCGGCTAGTTTTTTGTATTTTTTAGTAGAGACGGGGTTTCACCGGGTTAGCCAGGATGGTCTCGATCTCTTGACCTTGTGATCCACCCGTCTCGGCCTCCCAAAGTGGTGGGATTACAGGCTTGAGCCACCGCGCCCAGCACACCTTGAATTCTTGAAGAATTCTTAGCCTCTTGTGAGGTTCTAGTGGCTCCCATCAATCCTGGGTGTTCCTTGCTTTGTAATTGTATCATTCCAGTCTCTGTCTCTGTTGTCACATATACTTTTATGCTGTGTGTCTCTGCTTTTCTTTTAAAAGGGCATCAGTCATTGGCTTAAAGGCCTACTATAATTCAGTTATGACTTTATCTCAACTAATTACATCTGCAAAGATGCTGTCTTCAAATAAGGTCACATTCTGAGGTTTGGTTGGACATGATTTTTGGAAGGACACTGTTCAATCACTATGCCTTCTACAATTTAATTCATTTGCTAAGCATATAAAGATGTATATTAACTCTGACTACCATAACAGAATATCATAGACTGGATGGTTTAAACAGCAGAAATTTATTTCCTCACAGTTCTAGAGATTGGAAAGTCCAAGACAAAGGTCTAGCAGGATTCAGTTTCTGGTGAAGGCTCTGCTTCTTGCTTACAGCCACCTTCTTGTGGGTCTTGCCATGGCAGAGAGAGTAAGCAAGCTTTCTGGTATCTCTTCTTCTTAGGGCACTAATCCCATGAGACCAGCCCTCCCAACCCCTTGTCATGACATTGTTGCAGGATTTTCCTTAGTTCAGCTAATGATGGGGGTCCTTGTTCATCCCATGGCCATGAAAATTTAGGCTTGCATATGGTTTGAAGGGTGAGTGAAGCATGGTTTTATTGGATGAAAAAGGAAAAAGGGGGAAAACAGGGCCTTTCGCAAAGCCAGAGTCCCTGCTACAGTGCTTCGTGCCTGGCAGTTCAAATCCCAGGTTCCACACAGGAAGAGGAAGGGCCAGGCTCCTCCCTGCTGCAAAGGTGGAGAACTTCCCAAGGCTCCACCTCAGTGGGCAGGCAGGTTGGAGTTTCTCCAGGGACCCCCTCCCACCTGGCTGTCTCATTCCCCCCTCTAAAGAAGTACATCTAACTGCCATTAGATGAAGGGTAAAGATGAAGACTGATCTTAACTGCTTCCTGCTGACAGGGGGCGCTATTTTGGGGGAAATGGCAGTCAGAGCTCCCTAGAGGCCAATTTAAGGGTTCCCAGCAGAAGGAGCCATCGTCAGAGGCTCCGGTTGTGTGACCATTTGGAGCCTGATAGCTTGAAGGCAAGAACAGACAAACCATCTTATTAGAAGACATGTATCAAAATGAAACAAGGGGGGGGGGTAAGGACAGCTCAAAAATTCCGAGGCCTTCTACCAGTTTGCACAGGGAGAGGGAAGCCAAAACCCTGACTGGCAAAAAAAAAACTTTACCCTTTTGCCGGTATGTTGGGCTTCTGGGTTCTCTTCCCCGAGCCTAATCCTAAGCCAACGAGTTTGAGAAATTAATTCTTTCCAGTTTGGAGGATGCATCTAAAAGGAGTGTCCCGTAGTACGGAGACACAATTACCTATCAGTGAAGAGAGGACAGATAAGAAGAAGGGATAAAAGAAGCCGTCTTTTAATGGCATCCCAGGGGTTCAGGATGCATTAGAAACGGGTACAGACTGAAGATGAATGGCTGCCCATTTAGAAAGAGGGGAACAGGCATCCCTGGTTCCCTTCTCTTCCTACCAGATACCTGGGGTACGTGAGGGAGAGAGGGAAGAGTGTCCTCTTTCCCTCTTCTGTCCTTGCACCTCCAAGTTCTGGCAACCTTGACAGGCACTGCCATGAGTGCAAAAGCAGCTTGCAACCTTGAGGTGGGGGGCCTAGAGAATAGGAATTACCACTCTTACCTATGTCTCTCTAGCACCTACTGTCAGTAACCTTGGAGTTCCCTAGACCTCATTTATGCCATGGATATTAACCTGGCCTTTATCCATGAAACAGGAAGGTTGGGGTTGGCTGAATTGTCAGGAATGAGCCACGCTCACCTGTGCTGTGCCTTTTAACCTCTGTTGTCATTTGCCTCTGGATCCCTCACATCCAGTTTTCTTTCCTAGGGCTTTGGCCCAAAGCTTGGAATTGAGCCTGGGACAAAAATGTGTCTTGGAGGGGTTGCATGGACTTCTTATCATAAGCTGAATGCTAAGGTGAAACTGTATAATTGAGTCCTCCTCCAACAAGGGAGAGAAAATGATGTCTTGTGGCACACCCAGATAACTAGTAGCTATAGTCATGCTTTCTAGGATTTGGGTGCATGGTGCTTGGCTTTGGTTAGCTCCCTTGATCTTACTTTCCCAAAAGGAAACCTCTGAGTGATGGGCATCCTATTTATTCCCATCACCTGGCAGGATTTGCAGGTTTTTAGCTCAGAACTAGAAAACTGATCCAGATTTTTACGTTACCCATCCCTCTTGTTCTTTCTGAGTTGCAGCTGGAGATTGCTGTTTGATTTACAGGAACAAGCAGGGTTAGTCTAAAATGTAGGTGAAAATTTAAAAACAACTAGTGAATTTAGACTTTAATGACAAATATATGATGAGTTTTGAAACGTAATTTCTCTGTCTCTCCAGTCCTCATGTTTGTTAAAAATTCATCACAGGACTGAGTTATTTGAAAAATAGACTTTAGGCTGGGTGCAATGGCTCATGCCTGTAATCTCAGCAGTTTGGGAGGCTGAGGCGGTTGGATCACTTGAGGTCAGGAGTTCAAGACCAGCCTGGCCAACATGGTGAAACCCCATCTCTACTAAAAATACAAAAAATTAGCTGGGCGTGATGGTGGGCACCTGTATTCCCAGCTACTCAGGAGGCTGAGGCAGAGGAGAATCGCTTGAACCCAGGAAGCGGAGATTGCAGTGAGTTGAGATCGCACCATTGCACTCCAGCCTAGGCAACAAGAGTGAAACTACCTCTCAAAAAAAGAAAAAAAAAAAAGAAAAATAGACTTTAGTTTTATACTTGGCCTGATTATTTGCATAAAGTGCAGCAATAATAATTATTTCTACATAGGCCTTTTTGATTGGCTTTGATGGAATTCTGTTCTACAAGGAATCTCAGATAAGACCTTTTAAAGCCAAGCCCAACCGTGGGTTTATATCCTCAAATACCTGTGATTTGGGTGATCCTCTCCTCTTAAGGTCCCAAGATAAACTTGGAGCTCCTGGACCTGTTAGAAACTGACATTCTTTACTGACCATAGGTCAGGAACACTTTACAGGGACTGAACTGATGAGGGTTTGAGGCCAGTTTCCCCACTGGACTTTTATTGGCTCTGCAAGTCACGATTGACTCCTTAAAGAGAAGCATACCCTTCCAGTCAAAGCCTTGGTAAAATTACCAGTTTTCTCAATTGTGTCGTGTTGCAAAAGAAAATTGAATTCTTACTGCGCTGATGCAAACAACTATATTGCCATAAGAATACTCACAGATAGTTTCCAAATTTTAGAGGAACTAGACAGAAACAAACATGCTCCAACTCTTGATCACAGGGGATATACCTTGCCAAACTACTAAAGGCCATAAATGTTTAAAATAAGTTTCCTTGACTCTGAAAAACAAAACAAGGATCAACAATATTCCAACCAAAAGTCAAAAAGGTTGTTTCAGCTTTCTGAGTTCAGTAGTTATTTAGTTAAATATTGTTTTGTTTGATATGCGTGAACATTTTACCTCTTCATGAGTCTTGCACATTTCCTTTATTCCAGTGTCACAATCTCCAAAGTTACGAGAAGCCTGTATTTGAGAGCACCTGTCAAAGTTCTGTAGATTATAAACCATCTTTTGAAAAGGATAAAAACAAGACAACAATTGTCTGTGAATTGCAAAATGTCCAGGGTAGTTACAGTTGGAGATACAATTGACAAAGAAGTTTGGTTATCTCCAAGGTTTCCAATAACTTAACCTTAATTACGATTAGTAGCATATACTTAGGCATTACAATTTTAGAAATCCCATACAATTTGGAATATATGTTAGCAATATTTACAAAAATATAACCTAAAGAAGACTGAACATCATTTTGGCAATCCCATGTAGCTAAGCATGTCAAATAATCCTGTTTACCTCTCTTTTCTGGACATTCCAGGGGCCCTCTGAACTATCTGAAAAGCCAGGTGTCAGGAAAGACAATTCTGAAATTGAAGTTTGATTTTGGGAAGCCTTTTTAATGTTTTTAAAGTACTTGATTTTATGAAATAGAATTCCAGATTACCATAAACAATTTTATTTTGTCAAAATGACTCAGAAATTTTAAAGAAGCAAAAACCTTTTATAAACCTTTTGAATTAAGTTAATATGTTCACACAGAGAACCTCTTATACAAGATTAATTTCCACAATTTTCTACCACTTGTTTGAACCTTCAGCTTTCTCTTACCTAATTTAAAACAATCCTTTAACCCTAGGTAAAAATGTGTATCTCCATGCTTCTTATAACATATTACAGCGAAAAACCACATTTTACTGTTCTTACACCCCTTGCATGTAAATCTATTTCCAGTAGTCTCAATTACATGTTATAGTGGTAATTCCTAGTAATTTTTAACTTTAAGGTAAAACTTTGTGTGCTAAGTGCCACTAAGGTTTTACTTCACCGTAATTAAGGGCGTGGTTAGCTCCATATGTCCCCAGGCCTTACAAATTATGAAGCTGGCGGCAGTTTCCAAGCCCAAAAAGCAATTTATAACCTTAAAACATTTGGTAAACCTTCCAACTGACTTGCATAGTTTAGTTCACCTAGTTACATTTTTATGACACCTGCATTTTACCAATAGTCTTTAAGCATGCTTTTATTTCTCAAAGATTAAAGTCACATGAACTGAAAGGTATCACAGCTTTTAACTTCCCTTAAAGAAATAGTTGATCCAATCTCTTGTTTTTCTTTAGGTCAAACTAATTAGAGCCCCTTTTACAGATATCACACACAGTATACACACAGGCGGAATAAAACCCAGTTGCTGGGTGGAGCCTTTTAAGAGAGGGCTAGGAAAAGATGCTGATGTGGAACTAGAGAGCACTCATCCTCTAAGGCAGGATTGCTAAGCAAAGCCTTGCCAAGCAGTTACCTGCCATGCCCCAGGATGTGAAACAAGGCTTGCAGCACAAACCACGCAGATGCGCAAAGCACACCAGACTGGCCACAACCCAAGACTAGCCACACAAATCCTTTTTCACAATTAAAGCTTTGCAGAGCGTATGAATAGTGATAGTGGCGGGGCGAGGGCGGAGGTGGGGGCTGGTCTGGTAAAACGTCTTCTAGAAGAAAAAAAAATTTAGAAGTTAACTTGCTGATCAGGTAGAGAAGGGGTAAAGAATAAAAAAAAACAGTTTAAATGCCTGGGAAGAACGTCTTACTCTTATGCAAGTTGTTCCTCCAACAGGGAGAAAAGTTTAATTACTGTCCCATGGAGCTGGAGCTGAACCCTTTGGCCAGGGAAGGGGAAAGCTGCTGCAGTGATGCCTGGCTGGGAACAAGCCAGCCTGCTGTGCGGGCACCCTTGGCACAGAGGGAAGTGCCTGGGGGAGCTGCTGCTCGCTGGTGCATCCCAAAAAGGGAAGGAAAAGCCCATGAAAAGGACCAGGAGTGATGGCAGGAGGGTGGGAGTGGGGGTCATGGTTTCCCTCACCCTTAGAAGTCCGAGGATGAATAGGCTCAGGAGCAACAGTGAGAGGTTTTGAGTCCCCATTTTACTCACCTCTTCTGGAGGCTCCACGTTGCATGCAAAAACTGTTGGAGGACTTTTCCTTAGTTGAGCTCAAGATGGGGTCCCACGGCCATGAAAATTTAGGCTCGCAGACAGTTTGAAGGGTGAGTGAAGCAGGGGTTTACTGGGTGAAAGGGAAAAACGGGGAAAATGGACTCTCATAGGCCAGAGTCCCTGCTAGAGTGCTTCCCTCAAGGCAGTTGGAATCCCAGGTTCCACAGAGGAAGAGGAGGGGCCAGGCTCCTCCCTGCTGCAAAGGTTATGAGCTTCCCAAGGCTCCACCTCAGTGGGCAGGTGGGTCGGAGATTCTCCAGGGACCCGCTCCCACCTGGCTGTCTCAACATCATTCAACCGTTTCCTAAAGGCCCCATCTCTAAATACCAATACATTGCAGGTTAGGGCTTCAATATGTGAGTTTTAGGGGACGCAGACATTCGATCTATAACAACATTCAAAAGCAAGACACAAATTTCAGGTTAGGCAATATTTTGGAAGTCAATGATTTTTAAAAACAATGACATACACTTTTGATTATGTATACACACAAGCATAAATCTTGCTTATATTGGCTTTTAACAAATACATAAGATAGGCCGGGCATGGTGGCTCACGCCTGTAATCCCAGTACTTTGGGAGGCCGAGGCGGGCGGATCACGAGGTCAGGGGATCGAGACCATCCTGGCTAACACAGTGAAACCTCGTCTCTACTAAAAGTACAAAAAATAAGCCAGGCGTGGCGGCGGGCGCCTGTAGTCCCAGCTACTCAGGAGGCTGAGGCGGGAGAATGGCATGAACCCGGGAGGCGGAGCTTGCAATGAGCCAAGATTGCGCCACTGCACTCCAGCCTGGGTGACAGAGCAAAACCCCGTCTCAAGAAAAGAAAAAAAAAAAAGCCATAAGATTTATGTTTAATAATTTAGGCATTCGTGTATTGTTTTACTTTATCTAATTTCTTTCCCCTAAAATAAATGATAAATCATTAGTGTTGTTTTAGTTGGTTAAACACTTCCTATTATTTATTTTAGAATTTTTAAATTAAAATGTAATTAATAGGAAAATGCATGCACCATCAGGGTGCCACTTAATGAATTTTTCACAAAGTAAACAAACATGTATAACACGCACTCTGATTTAAAAAAAAAAAAGCACCTTTCCAGCATTCCCAAAGTGTTCTACATGCTCATTCTCATTTAATAAGCTTCCCTCATGTAATTCTTATACCAGAGTTTGAGAGCCACTTATGTAGGTAGCTGGATTTGTAGTAGGTATTAGTGTGGATCTCTTATCTGTCAGGTGTTATTGTTAATGGATTTGGGTTCCACCAATGTGCTGTCATTCACAGGCTTTTGTATATATTGTATCTCTGCTTGGAACCATTTTTCCTTTTGCTTTCCCACTCCTCTAAATCGTCCATACCTTCTTACTGCCACTTCTGACAACTTCCTATAGCTACTTCAGTTCAGATCATAGCTGAAACTACTTCCTTTAAGGAATGTCTCCTCACTCCTCTATCCCTCTTTTCTCCCAAGTCTAAGTAATTGCCCCTCCTATGTGTTTTCATTAATCCCTCCATTTTCCCCCTCATTTGTCATAGTACATACTAATTGTTGATTTACTTGCCTTTATCTCCCATCAGACCATAAATATTGAAAGGTCAGACAGTGCAGTGTCTGCTTCGTTTTTTTAATCTACAGTACCTCACACAGTGTGAGCACATAGTGGATGATATACATTGAATGATGTTAAAATCATTATGTTTTAGTATTTAAAGGATATTAGAGTTCATCTAGTCCAGTCCCCTTATTTTACAGATGAGTGAACTAAAAGCCTGAAGTTTATTATTAATAAGGGTTCAATAAGAGCCAGTGGTCAAAACCAATGGTATTTGTAATGAAGCAGAATAGTGGGGAAAAAACACTAATGTTCAGTATCACTAGATGTTCTTCACTTGAATCATAGCTAGACAAAATTATTTCATTTCTAATTTTTGTAATGTTCCAGTTCTGGCTCTGACTAGATTATTCTAGCATTCCATTTGTGTTCTCTCATTCCTACTGATTCTGTTTTATATTTATCTCCTTTGTAATTTCTCAATTCTAATCCCGTCCCGTCCCCTCCCCTCCCTCCCCTTCCCTCCCCTCCCCTCACCTCCACAGTGGGGTCCGCCCCCTGCAACCTCTGCCTCCCAGGCTCAAGTGATTCACCTGCCTCAGTGTTCCAGGTAGCTGGGGCTACAAGCACATGCCACTACACCCAGCTAATTTTTGTATTTTTAATAGAGACAGGGTTTCGCCATGTTGGCCAGGGTGGTCTTCAACTCCTGACCTCAGGTAATCCACCTGCCTCAGCCTCCCAAAGTGCTGGGATTACAAGTGTCTAACAGTTTTCTATTTTCATTATTTATTACTTCAATTTAGTTTGCTTCCTAGACTAGATTCCTGCGATGATCCATTTCAAAAGTGTTCACATTTCCAGCAAAGAATGCCCTATGGGCACCTTAGACTCATCCATGTTTATATAAATAATTAATTGACAACTATGTAAATGCAACATAATTAACATTTTTTTCATGTACACAGTATTCCAGCCAGTAGTCTGTTCACCAGGCATCGTTTAAAGTCCAGCAAAATCATTTAGTCTGTTGGTTCCCAAATGCTGGTTCTCAGGTAGCTGCTGACGGTATCAGAATCAGCTGAAGAGCTTTGAAAAATATAAATAACCAGGCCTCAATCTGATCCAAGTGAATCAAAATTTTGTTGTCTGTCTTTTTCTAAAAAAGATCTTCAGCCAGCTTTTGGAATCCCTCCTTTCATCTTGCCTTATCATTTTAATGTCTTATGAAATTAAGACACAGAGGAAAGAGCTGACTTCCTCAGGGCTACCCAAATGGTGTCTATTGGGTAACTTTATTTTAATAAGTAAAGTAGCATGATAAGAATTCCTTTGGAATTGGAGCAAAGCGAATTCTTAACATTCTTAAAAGTTTTGAAATATTAATAAATGGTGTCAGAACCAATATTTTTTATTATATCTATACTGAATATCAGATAATGTAAATGTGTTGTCTCAATAGTCTTTGCAACTGTCTCACAATTTATTAGCAAAGCAAATCATAGAAATTTACACACTGTTCACTTACTCAACTGACACTTCTTGAACACATATCTAGGACGTACGCTGGATGCAAGGAGTATAGCAGTGAACAAAACAAATGTGGAATCTTCCCACACAGATTGTAAAATTTGATGAGGAGGCAAACGTTAATTATATACATAAATACAGTTCGATGAATGACAAAGTAATTTGCCCAGAGTCACACAGCTTATCTTTAGGAGAGCTGGGTTTTCATCCCAAGAATAATTTTTAAAGCCCATGTTCTTTCCACTACAGCATGATGCTAATGGATCAAGGTAAAAGAACTAATGTTTGGGGCCTCTTCTCCTATCTTCTAATGCTAAAGATTATATTATTTTTGTTTTTTATGCTTCCATTCTTTGTTGATAGAATACAGATTATTAGGTCATAAAAAGGGCAAAACATATTGTTTCACTGAAAAGAAACTTCATAAAATCTTTGTGAAAAATGCTTTGGAATCAGGCTTGAAATAAAATTTTATCTGCCCCTGACTACAGGAAGAAAACTTATAGTCAAAGAAACTCATTGTTCCTGCTTCTCCTCTGTAGTCTGTATTCATGAGGGACTAAGGCTAGGGAAAAAAATAAGTCAGTTTCACTAGTAAATCAAACTATGAGTTTACTTTGTATTATTTTTATCCTTATTATTATTTCATGGAGATATCTTATATCATCCAAGCTTTTCCAAAACATAGCACTATTCTCTAAATAATATCAAGCATTTGGTCATACCAGAGTTTATGTAACTAGGTCCTGCATTTTTGGATGTGTAATTAATTTTCAAATTTGTATGATTCTATTGAGTGATGAAAATAAAAAAAACTTGGTTAATTCTCTGTTTATGTTTATTGGTCTGAAAGTTCCCTGAAGTCAGGGAAAGTTACTTCTCTTTGTGCTCCCTGTTCCTTGCACAATGTCTGGCACATAGAACCCACTCCATAAGCTTTGTCAATTGCTTGTATCCTTGAATTCTTAATCTACTGGAGTCAGAATTTTTACTGATGCATTCTGGTAAACTCTTTATCAAAGATGCATATATGTTCATACCATTCTTTGATATTTGCTATAAATATTTACCTTAATATGTTATTGATGCTACAATTATGGGTGTTTTTATATGCAAATGTTTTAACTTTTTTACTTTTAATTTCTTTTTTTTATTATACTTTAATTTCTGGGATATATATGCATAATGTGCAGGTTTGTTACATAGGTATACACCTGCCATGGTGGTTTGCTGCACCCATCAACCTGTCATCTACATTAGGTATTTCTCCTAATGGCATCCCTCCCCTAGCTCCTGACCCTCGACAGGCCCTGGTGTGTGATATTCCTCTCTCTGTGTCCATGTGTTCTCATTGTTCACTTCCCACTTATGAGTGAGGACATGTGGTGTTTGGTTTTCTGTTCCTGTGTTAGTTTGCTGAGAATGATGGTTTCCAGTTTCATCCATGTTCCTGCGGAGGACATGAACTCATCCTTTCTGTGGCTGTATAGTATTCCATGTGTATGTGTGCCCCATTTTCTTTATCCAGTCTATCATTAATGGGCATTTGGGTTGGTTCCAAGTCTTTGCTATTGTGAACAGTGTTACAGTAAACATGTGTATGCATGTGCCTTTATAGTAGAATGATGTATAACCCTTTGGGTATATACCCAGTAATGAGATTGCTGGGTCAAATGATGTTTCTGGTTCTAGATCCTTGAGGAATCACCACATTGTCTTCCACAATGGTTGAACTGATTTACACTCCCACCAACAGTGTAAAAGTGTTCCTATTTCTCCACATCTTCTCCAGCATCTGTTGTTTCCTGACTTTTTAATGATCGCTGTCCTAACAAGCATGAGATGGTATGTCACTGTGGTTTTGATTTGCATTTTTCTAATGATCAGTGATGATGAGCTTTTTCTCATACGTTTGTTGGCCACATAAGCGTCTTCTTTTGAGAAGTATCTGTTCATGTCCTTTGCCCACTTTTTGATGGAGTTATTCGTTTTTTTCTTGTAAATTTGTTTAAGTTCTTGGTAGATTCTGGATATTAGCCCTTTGTCAGCCGTGGATAGATGGCAAAAATGTTCTTCTATTCTGTTGGTTGCCTGTTCACTCCAATGATAGTTTCTTTTGCTGTGCAGAAGCTCCATAGTTTAATTAGATCCCATTTGTCAATTTTGGCTTTTGTGGCCATTGCTTTTGGTGTTTGAGTTGTGAAGTCTTTGCCCATGCCTAGGTCCTGAATGGTATTGCCTACGTTTTCTTCTAGGGTTTTTATGGTGTTAGGTCTTACGTTTAAGTCTTTAATCCATCTTGAGTTAACTTTTGTATAAGGTGTAAGTAAGGGATCCAGTTTCAGTTTTCTGCATATGGGTAACCAGTTTTCCCAGCACCATTTATTAAATAGGGAATCCTTTCCCCATTGCTTGTTTTTGTCAGGTTTGTCAAAGATCAGATGGCTGTAGATGTGTGGCATTATTTCTGAGGCCTCTGTTCTGTTCCATTAGTCTATATATCTGTTTTGGTACCAGTACCATGCTGTTTTGGTTACTGTAGCCTTGTAGTATAGTTTGAAGTCAGGTAATGTGATGCCTCCAGCTTTATTCTTTTTGCTTAAGATTATCTTGGCTATATGGGCTCTGTTTTGGTTCCATATGAAATTTAAAGTAGTTTTTTTCTAATTCTGTGAAGAAAGTAAATGGTAGCTTAATGGGGATAGCATTGAATATATAAATTACTTTGGGCAGTATGACCATTTTCATGATATTGATTCTTCCTATCCATGAGCATGAAATGTTCTTCCATTTGTTTGTGTCCTCTCTTATTTCGTTGAGCATTGCTTTGTAGTTCCCCTTGAAGAAGTCCTTCACCTCCCTTGTAAGTTGGATTCCTAGGTATTTCTTTGTAGCAATTGTGAATGGGAGTTCATTCATGATTTGGCTCTCTATTATTGGTGTATAGGAATGCTTGTGATTTTTGCACGTAGATTTTGTATCCTGAGACTTTGCTGAAGTTGCTTATCAGCTTAAGGAGATTTTGGGCTGAGACGATGGGGTTTTCTAAATACATAATCATATCATCTACAAACAGAGACAATTTGACTTCCTCTCTTCCTATTTGAATACCTGTTATTTCTTTCTCTTGCCTGATTGCCCTGGCCAGAACTTCCAATACTATGTTGAATAGGAGTGATGAGAGAGGGCATCCTTATCTTGTGCTGATTTTCAACGGGAATGTTTTCAGCTTTTGCCATGATAATTGGCTGTCTGTGGGTTTGTCATAAATAGCTCTTATTATTTTGAGATGTTTCATAAGTACCTAATTTATTGAGTATTTTTAGCATGAAGGGGTATTTAATTTTGTTGAAGGCCTTTTCTGCGTCTATTGAGATAACGTGGTTTTTGTCATTGGTTCTATTTATGTGATGGATTACGTTTATTGATTTATGTATGTGGAACCAGCCTTATATCCCAGGGATGAAGCCAACTTGATCATGGTGGATAAGCTTTTTCGTGTGCTGCTGGATTCGGTTTGCCAGTATTTTATTGAGGATTTTCATATCAATGTTCATCAGGGATATTGGCCTGAAATTTTCTTTTTTGTTGTGTTTGACTGCTAAGTGGTAGAGTTTGGATCCTGATTTAGGTCTGGCTCCAAAGTCTGTGAAATAAGAATAACAAAAAACTGGTAATGCAATACAGAATCCAATAGAAGCCAAAATTTAGTTACTTAACAAGATTAACAAATTAAATTGATAAGTACCAAGAAGACTGATGAGGAGACGGGAAAAAGAGGTACAAATTACCACTATCAAGAATGAAAAAGGTGATCTAATAACAGACCCAACAAAAACTAAAAAGATGTTAAGACAAAAGTATGAGTTTACACCAATTGATTTGAAAATTTAGATGAAATTGACAAATTTCTGGTAAACGACTTATCAAAAATAACACCAGGAAAATTATAAAATCTATCTAGTTCTTTGTCTATTAACAAAATTGAATTTATTATTAAACCTTTCCTTGGAGAAAACTCCAAAGCCAGACAGCTTCACTGGGGCGATTCTTCCAAACATTTAAGGAATAAATAAACCAGTGTTACATCAACTGTATCCAAGAATTAAGAAAGAGGGACCAAATGTATTTACTTGCTCATTTTATGAGGCCAGGATAATGTTAATATCAAAATGAGAATATTGTAAGGAAGTAAAATTACTAGCTGTCTTCCTTTAAAATCTCTACAAAAATACTAAGCAAAGAGTTAGTAAATATAAGCCACAGAGATCTAAAACTGATAGTGTATTATGACCAAGATGGCTTTATTCCAGAAATATAATTTCTCCAGTAAAGGAGGAAAATTATTATCTCAATACATAGTTAATAACATTCAAAATCAATTCATGAATAAAAATACTCTTAGCAAGCCAGTATCTTTAATCTGATAAAGGGCATTTCTAAAAATCTTGATGGTGAAATATTCAAGGCTTTCCATTTGATATTAGGGATCATGCAAAAATACCAGTCTTACTACTTCTACTCAGTGCAATGCTGCAGATCTTAGCCAAAGTAATAAGAAAAGCGATGAGATAGAGGAGAATGGGAAGGGAGAAATAAAAGTTATTCAGAAATACTTTGGTTATATAGATAGAAAAATCAAAACAATATACAGATTGTTTACAAAAAATTTAAAAACATACCAATTATATAAAAAATAATGTAAATAATTTAAAATAAAGATATATAAGACGTTTTCACAGAACACTATCTATAAAACATTAAGAGAAGTTAAAGACCTAAGTAAATGAAAAGAGATACCATATTCATGGTATTGAGAGTAGCTCAATGTTACAAAGATATCTGTTATTTCTATCTATAGAGTTAATGCAATATCAGACAATACCTCCAAACTTTCTTTTAAAAAGGACATTTGTCAAGCCAATTTTGAAATTTATGTGGAAGTGTCATATATCAAGAAGAGCCTTATATCAAATTGAAGAACAGAGGCAGAGGATTGCCAAATCTGATATTTAAAGCTACAATAATTTAGATAGGTGAATTGTAAGGATAGAGAAATGGTAGAGATTTGTAAGTCCAGAAACTCACACACATATTTAGAAACTTGGTTTATTGCAAAGGTGGCTTTTGGGGAGTGCAGGTTATTTTTATTTGCTCTTTTTTTGATCAATTGAGTATTCATGTAGAAAAACACTAATCTTGACTCCTATTTCACGTTATATAGAAATTAATTCCAGGCGGATTCTATTTCTGAGCATGAAAGATAAACCAATAGAGTTTCAGGAGAATAACTTTATGAATGAAAGATATCTTTAGAAATGGGTGGGGACCACTTTTCAAACAATACCAAAAGTGCTAAACCGTAGAGATCAAGATTTGATAAAATGGGCTATATTCAAATTAGGAATTTGTCTCCCTTAAAATACTTCATTAAGAATGGGAGAACATATTTGCAGTACATATAATTATCAAAGTGGTTGTATCCAAAATATATCAACAACTTTATATGTAAATGACAAAAAACAACTAGTTAAAAAAATGGGCGAAAGAGATGAATAAGCTCTTCACAAAAGAAGATATCCAAATGGATAATTACCATGTAAGAAGTATTAAGTTTTTTAGTCATCATAGAAATACAAATTAAAATCATAGTACTCACTCCAAATAATAGCCAAAATTAAAGGAATGATCATTTGAATTTTTGGCAAATTTGTGGGGCATCCACAATTTTCATGTATCGCTGGTGGGAGTGTAAATTGCTGCAATGGCTTTGTAAAATTGGCAGTATCTACAAACTCTAAGTATACTAATATGATTTAGCAATTCTACTGTTGCCTGCAAAAATGCATATGTATATATGTTCACTAATAGAGGTGTACAGAATGTTCATGGCAGCATACGTTAAAATACCTAAAAGTAGAAGTAAGCCAATTATTTATCAACAGTAGGATGGATAAACTAAAGCAAATTACTACAGTGGAATGCTGCACAGCAGTGAGAAATGAATCAACTACTGCTGCATCCAACCACATGGACGAATTTCACAAAAAATGTGTAGAGTAAAAGGGACAAGCCACAAGATAGGGACAAGCCACAAGATAACACATACTGTATAATTCCATTTATTTGAAATTCAAAAACAAAATAAATTTTTGGTGTTAGAAGTAATGATAGGGATAATATTTGGAACAGTGCAGTTTGGGGAGCTACACAAGATCCACAGGTGCTGATAATACTTAGCTTCATGATCTAGGTGATAATGTGTTCACTTTGTGATAATAAAGCTGTGCTTACATAATTAGCAGACTCCTCTGTATGTATGTTACTTAAAGAATTTTAGTTCAGATAATTGCAGTTTTGTAACTAGCATAATCTATGTATTAAGCTATAAATATGAGTGCCATTAATTGAAAAAGTGATCATGTTAATTGACAACTTTAAAATTACTTCTAGAATTATTATAAATATTGTAAATTGTAAGTATTATAAATAGTGCTATAATATATACTTCTTTAATGATGAGCTATATATGTAATATAATACACTATTACATTAAAATAACACCAATAGTTTTTAGAAGTAACCTTTTCACACATATTTTCAGAAGTTGGAAGTTAGTAATTTTTGGAGTGGAGAATTTTGAAGAGTGGTTTATTTTAGCTGGGTGTTTTAAGTGAAAAATTTAAGTGTTTTTTAGTTGTTGTATGCATCTTACAATGTACATTCAGCTGATAACACTGAAACTGTACTGTGTGTGGAGAAGCTATGCTTTTCAGATCCTCTGATAATAGTAAAGGCAATAGGCCGGGCGCGGTGGCTCAAGCCTGTAATCCCAGCACTTTGGGAGGCCGAGACGGGCGGATCACGAGGTCAGGAGATCGAGACCATCCTGGCTAACATGGTGAAACCCCGTCTCTACTAAAAAATACAAAAAACTAGCCGGGCGCGGTGGCGGGCGCCTGTAGTCCCAGCTACTCGGAAGGCTGAGGCAGGAGAATGGCGTGAACCCGGGAGGCGGAGCTTGCAGTGAGCAGAGATCTGGCCACTGCACTCCAGCCTGGGCGGCAGAGCGAGACTCCGTCTCAAAAAAAAAAAAAAAAATAGTAAAGGCAATAAATATAGTTTTAAAGTATATCTGTATTCTGGTTTTATGAGGTGAAAGTGTTCTTTGATATTGCTCCAGCAGTGCTTTCTTGGATATACATACACTTAAATAATGACATGGGAAATTTCTTTACAGCTGCCTCATTTTGATTTTTGGTCTCTACTAAAAAGTTTAAAGATAAAACAGTCTTGGGAGAAAGGGAAAAAAATGGAAATAACAGTAAAAGCAAATGCTATGCCCCTTGTTTTCAGTTAATAATTTTTTATGAAATAGCTTATTTTTTTGTTGGCATACGTTAAAAGAGAATTTACACCATAGAATTAAGTACTATTATGACCATATTAAATTAAGCTTTTTTATTAGAACATTTTAATTTGAAATAATATCCATTTGGTTCTTTTTCTTGTTTAATTAAAAAAAAAACCTCAAATGAGTATTGTTATTCGCCAGCCATGTTTCCTGTTATTTTCTTTAAGCCAAATCTACCTGTTATTCTGTTTTATTTATGTTTTGTACATTTTTCAATAAATATAAGTTCCATGAAGACAGGAACTTAATTGGTTTTGTTTCACTACTGTTTTTCCAGCACTCAGAGCTATTTCAGATACACAGTAGGCACGTGTAAATATTTGTAGTTAGAATGATTGAATGGATCAATGAAATGTAATGAATAAGTCTGCAGGGTTCAGCTCTCAATCAACTCCACAGAATTCACTTATTGTTTAAACACATGTAGAAATAACAAATGTTATTTCTAGTATGATTTTTATAGGGATTGGTGGTAGATTTTAAATAAACTTGAATATTATACAACAGACTTTCGAACTTCTTGTTATTTTTTAAAGGAGGACAAAAATGGTAAGGGGGAAAATAATATACATCATATTTAACTTTGTTTTTTATGAAATAAATAATGATTAAAAATAATCTTCACTTCAAATTGTGTTTTTTCTTGTCTTTGATAATTTTAAAATATGGTAGTATTTAAATATGATAGGACTGCTCAAGTACCACTTAAAATTGTATATATGTATTGGTTTTGTTTGTTTTCCTATTTATATCTGTTTCCACCCCACCCCACCTTTTTTAAGAATCCAACTCAAGTCGGAACAGCTCTTCAGGTTTTCTATAATCTTGGAACTTTGAAGGATACTATTACCAGCGTTGTGGATGGATATTGTGCTACTTTAGAAGAAAATATCAACAGTGCATTAGACATAAAAGTTTTGACTCAGCCTTCCCAGTCAGCTGTGAGAGGTATGGATGTGGTTTATATTTAGCTTCTTTATTTATTTATAACTGAGAAGTCCTTTGAAAAGTATGTGAAACACTCATGTTTCAAAGCAATCTAATGACTCATTTTTTAGTAGACAGAAAATGAGAGAAGAAATTATGTTTCAGAATTTATTTATATCGTTTTTGTCTAATCAGTGATTTGAACTGGCCAATTGGTATATTCAGAACTTCTAGATAAAGATCTATAAACTGTAGCATCATTTAGTTGAGAGGAAACAGATGCAAAAAAAAAAAAAAAAAAAAAAAAAGGCAAGGAACACATTTTTCTTCTAAAATCCTTATCCTTCCATGTACTTCTTATTGAGACAGAAAATGTTTTTTAAGGGATGCCATCTCTACTTTAGCTTTCTGGACTTTTCTTTATGATAATTCTGGTACCCAGGAAAAATAATGACTAACTGTGGAGATAGAAACTGATAAAATCCTTGGGAACATTACAACTATATTAAAGTCTAAAGAAAACTGTTAAAGGATGGTAAATTCACGGTAGAGAGGAGTAGCGCTTCATTAGGAGTCTGTAAACCTTTTCCTACCAACACATAGCTGACATAGCTGGTGATACTTACATATACATACCCTTCTCCAGAAAAGAAGATAGAAAAGACCACAGATTATATCCACCCTCTCTTACTTGCTGCTACTCCGTGTCTCCATTTCTCCCCTTATATTCATTCTTCGTTCCTGTTGGTAGGAATGAACTATGCTTTCTCTCAGCAAAGACCAAGCACTTGCAGTTGTATTAGATCTCATCACTGCAAGGTATTGCTTTAGCAGATGCCTTCTTTCCACCAGATTGACAATATTTCTTTCTTTGTATCTCTTTCCCTTCACATACAGTTGTGTTATTGTATCTCCTTTTGCTTAAAATCAATTAAATAAATATATCTTAATGTATTTCTTCAGCTCTACTACCTGCATTTTATTTCTTCAGTCTTCAGGAAAATTCCCCGAAATGTTATCTGTAGTTAATGTTTCTGGTTTTTCTCCTTCCATTTTTCTGTTGAAGGCACTCTGATCTATCACAGGGTTGATGGAATAACTCATATTGAAGTAATAAGAGTTCTGGATCCATAGTTAATAGTAAAAAACAGTGGCTATTTATTAATTTTTATTTTTTTTTAGATTTTTAATTTTTATTAAAAAAATATAGATGGAGTTTTGCTATGTTGCCCCAGTTGGTCTTGAACTCCTGGCCTCAAGCAGTCCTCCTTTCCTTGGCCTCCCAAAGTATTGGGATTACAGGCATGAGCCACCATGCCTGGCCTATTATTATTTTTATATTTGCTATATATATGTGACCTTAATACTGAATATATATAACTTTTAAGTTGTACTAAACAAAAAGAGATAAAAGAATCTTAGGTCTTAAAGAGATTTTTAAAGGTTAGCCCTAGCCTCTGAATCGGTTTGTATTGAAACTATTCTGGAAGGATATCTTTGAAAAGAACTTGCCAAAGGAGATTTTACTCTTAGCTTTTCCCAGCAGTTATTCTCAGAAAGTTTGATATAATGTTTAAATTTCCAGGAGCAGTTTAATCTCATTCCCCCTTGTGTTGTCAAGAATGGGGAAAAAAATGAAAGCAGTTATTCACATGCTGTCAATCCTAATGTATGCCTCTTTTGTTGAAAGAATAAAGAGTTTTAAAGCTGCCTTATTACTATGCCTTGACAAGTGGATACCATGATTTAACACAGAAACCTTAAGCATCAATTCTTTATTATTTTCTTTAAAAGAGTAATCACAATTATTTTATATTTTAAAATGTTTTATAGACAGTATTAATGTTAGTTTCCTGATCTTGTTTATATTGAAGTTATGTAGGAGAATGTCCTTGTTTGTTGGAAATACACATTAAAATATTCAAGAATGATGGGCATCGTGTCAGTAACTTACAAGTTGTTCAGGGAAAAATTTTTTTTACAATACTTACAAATTTTTTATAAATGTAAGATTATTTCAAAATTTTAAAAATACATAATAGGATTCTGTCAGTGTATGTTTCTGAGAGTGAATGGCTCACAGCTGATGAGGATCTAACAGAACCACTACACAGGAAATTGACAGTGGCATTCATGAGTGTGATGGTGCATGATCTCATTTTCAATCTGAGACTTCCTAAGAAGAGAAAAAAAATACACACACACACACGTGAATATAAATAACACAATTTTAAGGATAAAAAATAAAAAGCCTATAACTCAATAAGAAAAAGGTAAACAACCCAAGAGAAAAAAATGGATCAAAAATACGAATAGGCAGGTCACAGAAGCACACATTCAATAAACATGTGAGAAGATGCTCAGCCTCTTTTTGCAGGATGAAACAGTTATTAAGGAAATACAAATTAATCATCAGATTGGCAAAATCTAAGAACTAAGTTCTGGACAAGAGCAGAAACTGTTGTAAATTATGCAAGGAGAATAAAATCCACTTTACTCAATTTTATCTCTAAGGTGGAAAATGTGTTCACCTTATATTATACTTTCTAAGAATATACTGCAAGAAACTCTGGCACGTATATATAAGAATTTTTGTTACCTGGCTGGCATGGTGGCTCATGCCTGTAATCCCAGCACTTTGGGAGGCCAAAGTGGGTGGATCAACTTGAGGTCAAGAGTTTGAGACCAGCCTGGCCAACATGGTAAAACCCCCTCTCTACTAAAAATACAGAAAAATTAGCTGGGCATGGTGGCACATGCCTGTAATCCCAGCTACTCAGGAGGCTGAAGCAGGAGAATCGCTTGAACCCAGGAGGCAGAGGTTGCAGTGAGCCGAGACAGTGCCACTGCACTGAAGCCTGGGCAACAGAGCAAGACTCCATCTAAAAAAAAAAAAAAAAAAAAAGAATTTTAGTTACCTCATTGTTTACAAATAGTGAAAAAGTACAAGCAATGGATAAACTAGTTTATTAAGGGGATTAATACACAGCGTTTAAATTAACAAATTTCCCGCTATAGATAATGGTCAAAAACAGTACATGAAAAAGTTACAGAAACATATATACAGCATGATACCGATTTAAAGCCTAAGAACATGACAGACTATATTAAATTGTTTTTGCATGTGCACATATGTACTAACAGTGTAAATACGTGCATTGGAACAATGATCAACAATTTTAAGATACCAATGCTGGGCATGGTGGCACATGCCTGTAATCCCAGCTACTTGGGATGCTGAGGCGGAAGGATCACTTGAGCCCAGGAGTTCGAATCCAGCCTGAGCAACATAGCAAGACTCTCTCTCTTAAAAACAAACTACAAAACCCAATACCATTACATCTGATGAGAGAGCAAGGGAAATGAGACTAGCAAAGGAGAGGACAAGGAAACTTCACTTTATTTAATGTTGTATTTCTTAAAGTTTGGTGGTTAGTGTTCATAACATTATTCTATATGCTCTTTTGTATGCCTGAAATATTTAACAATAAAACATAAATGTTAAGAAAGTCAAACAATGAAGAAAGATGATAATGAAGCAAAGTAGACAACACAGTATATCCAACTTTCATCACCCAGATAGATACTGTGGTTGTTACTATACAGTGAACAGTAGTCCATACATTTATCTGTGCATTTTATGTTATAGAAGGATAAATGGAGAGGCATAAATGGAATTTTAAGATACATGCTTTTTAAAAATATCTTTTTATTATAAAGTAAAACTTACACAAAAAAAACCATAAATGAAACATGTAGCTTAATGAATTATTATAAGGTGAACACTTCCTAGGCTAAACCAGCCATCCAGAAACCTCTTTACCAATCACAACCAACCCCTCTCTCTCCCGTATGTAACCATTATCCTCACTTTTATATTGATAACTTCCTGTGTGTTTCTCTTTATAGTTTTATCATTCATGTGTGTGAACTTAAGCACCATAGTTTAGCCTTACCAGTTTTAGAAGTATACTTTTTAAAATAAGAAGTATTTTATTTTCGTTCAACAAAATAATTAGAAATTTATGTGGCATCAAGGACTTAGTGAATTTCCAATTAATGCTTCTTCATAGGAAATACTAGATCCTAATTGATACCTCTAAATTTAAAAGTAATGAATGAAAGATTACAAAAAAAATTAAGAAATTGAAATCATTTGTTACTAAGTCTGTTGAGTCTTTACTACTAAATGTGGGAGATAGGCATACTTAAACTTTTCCCTACCCCCCCATCCTCATTTGCCTGTTGTTTGTTATGTTATTTTTGAATGATTAATGTTTTTTACATGTTCTTCTATTTTTAAATGATTTTAATCTCTGGTTCTTTTAATATGACCTCTGCATTTCTTTTCTCTTTTTTTCAATAGCTTTAGGAGTACAAGTGGGTTTTTTACATGGATGAATTGTATAGTGGTGAAGTCTAAGATTTTAGTGCATGGTCACCCAAGTCATGTACATTGTACCAATATGTTGTTTTTTAGCCCTCACATCCCTCCCACTCTCCCATTCTGAGTCTCCAGTGTCCATTATAGCATCCTTTTTGTACCCATAGCTTAGCTCCCACTTGTAAGTGAGAACATATGGTATTCAGTTTTCCACTCCTGAGTTACTTCACTTAGAATAATGGCCACTTGTTCCATCCAAGTTGCTGCAAAATATATTATTTCATTCTTTTTTATGGCTAAGTAGTATTCCATGGTGTGTGTGTATATATATGTGTGTGTGTGTGTGTGTATATGTGTGTGTATATATGTGTGTGTGAGTGTGTGTGTATATATATATGACAGTTTCTTTACCCACTCATCGTTTTATGAACACTTAGATTGGTTCCCTATCTTTGCAATTGTGAGTTACGTTGTGATAAACATACACATGTAGTTGTCTTTTTGATATATGACTTATTTTCCCTTGGGTAGATACCCAGTAGTGGGACTGCTGGATCGAATGGTAGATGTACTTTAGGTCTTTGAGAAATCTCCATACTATTTTCCATAGAGGTTGTACTAGACCTCTCCATTTCTATACTTATCTCTCCCTTGGCTGGATATCGTAATCTAGTTGATTTTTCAAAAATGTTTCACAGGTACTGTGCTCTCTTGAGTCCTTACATAGTTGGTGGTGTGTTTTGCTTTTATGCTTAAATGATTTGGCCAGGTATAAATTTTTATTTACACTTTCCCTTGGAATTTTGTAGCTGTTTGTGTCCCAATAAATAACGTTTTTCTTCCCCCACTGAACTGGAAAATGAGACACAAATGTAGGAGACAAAAACATGACAATTGTAATGTTAGTTTTATTACTGCTGAAAAAAATGCACCGAAAAGCATGGCTTTGATTTATAACCAAATGGATTTTTTAATATATCACCTCAAAATTAAACTTATTTCCCAATTTAGCCTTTTCCACTATACTTACCACTGGTAGAATGTTGGTCAGAATGCACCTTTTATATATACAAAGCTTCCACAACAGAGGAATGAAGGGACTGAGCCAATGATGCTCAGTTTCTTATTCAGATTCACTCTTCACTCACTCCTCTTCACATGGAGAGAGTTGGATAAGAGGTAGGGAAGGAAGGTAAGAAAGTTACTTTAGCTGAAGTCCCTTCATATGAAAGGAAAATGAAGGGTCCTATCTACCATCAGACATTGCTTTACCAACTGCTGGGTTTTAGTGTTATATTAGAGAATTATGAGACTAATCAGATTTTTATCCCCCACTAGTTGACTTGCTTTTTCTTGACTGTCCAAATGGATTTTCCTTTATCTTTGAAGTTGAGTGACTTCTTTAGCATGTGTCTCAGAGTTGAATGCTCTGTGTCATGTTTTCTGTGTGTGTGTGTGTGTGTGTGTGTTAAAGTATGTTCCCTTTTATAGAAAAGTTTTCTTCCACTGTATATTGAATGTTTTTCTGTTCCATTTGTTCTTTTCAGGAACTTTATGCATATATCAGATATTCTTTGTTTTCCATGTCTAGTATCTTCTTGCACTTGATGCTGGGCATAATGTGGGAGAGAGAGTGTCATGGATGTGGAAGTCTGATTCTCTTAATATTTGCTTGGAGTTTTTTCACTTTGCTTCCAGTATCTTTGCATTTTACTTCATTTTGTATTATTTCCTCTTGCCTATTTTACATGTGTTACTGTGTTTTCACTCTTATTTATTATAACTTTTTGTTTTTTCTAATATGGTCCTAATTTCTATAATATTTTTCCAGTGAGTATTCCAGTAATTACTTTGAGGCAGTGGAAAACTGAGTACCCCTTTCTATTGTTTCTTTGATGATCTATGTTTATCATTGCTTTTAGCTTATATTCCTTTCTTCCTCCTTCCTGCCACCCTCCCCAGTGTCTATGTTAAGTCCATTCTTGCTTTGTTTCTGATGATTATTCATCATTGAAAACTGCTAGCTATTCATTGAAGAATGGTATAGGCATGGCTGAAGAGAGATACCTGAAGCACTCTGCAATTTAATTTAGGTTTGTTGTCTACAATAACCATTGACCAGTTTGTTACTTCTTTTTATCTTGGGAGCACATCTGTTCTCAAAATTTGTATCATTCAGAAGAAGCTTAGTATGGCTTCCAGTAAAGCTGTTTAAGCCATTTCTGTGTTGAATCCTAGCATTCGCAGTATTTTTTTTCTTCATCTCACTTTACCTCCAGTAGTCTCCCCACACTCAGGGGCTAATTCTTAAACAACATAAATATCAATTCCTTGTGATTTTCCTTCAGCTTTTTTTTTTTTTTTCATTTTGCAATGTTGAACATTCCCTGGCCTGTCCATATCTGTAGATCTCAGCTGTAATCAAAAGAATCCTTAGATAGCTTGTGCAAATTCTTACAATTGATTTTAAGAGCAATTTACTTCTTCCTAATGATCTATGGTATCATCTTTCTGGTTCCTTCTTCATTTTGACTTATCTACAGCAACTGGCATGCATGCTTCATAATCTCCAGTTTGAAGTTTTGTTTCTTTGAGGGTGACATTTTCAATCTTTTGTTTGATTTTCTTTTCATTGGCATTCAAGGGAAGAGAATAAGAAAATGATTTTATTCCACCATCACTAACTAGAAATCATTTTTCAAGTATTGTATCTATGAGGATCTCTTAGTTTCTTTTATCAGTTAAATAAAACTTAAGGGACTATTTTGTTTCTTGAGTCTATTAAAGCTAACTGGTAATGGCAATATCTTGTATTTCTGCTTGTATTTAAAAGAATAATAGGTTGAAGGGTTTCATAAAACCAAGTCATACATATTCCAGGAATTTGACCTGTATTTTTTAGTATTCATAAAGACACTACATACCCTTTTCTGACTGTTATGAGTTCATTCTTTATATAACATGTGAGAACAGCTGCAGATTGTTACAGTATTATCCATTTCCTGTATACCTTCCCTTAATAGTCTTTGCATAGCACTGCAAATATTCTAAAGCTTCATTAGATGCAGATTTCAAACAGGTATTATCTATATTTTTAAGCCAACATCTTTCTCATAGATTATTTTATTGCTTGCTACTATTATCAGACTAAAGAAATAACTGCGTTTGTTTGCTAAAGGTACGTGCAATTCTTTTCTGAATTGTTGAAAAACTAGAGTTGGGTAGTTTACACACACAGTGCCTCTGGTTTTCTTGATCTTGTCCTCCATAAAAGCAGAGATATAGACTGACTAACCAATGATGAGCTCTTCTACTGCCTGGTATTTAACGTTAGTTTGGAGTGAAATGTATGCCTTTCAATTTGGGATTAAAATTTCTATTTTTTTGTTGAAACTTTTCAAACCTTTACATATAGATTCCTGTATGTGTTATATACAAGAACATTCTTAGACAGTCTCACTCTCTAAAAAGTTAGTATTAATACATTAATATTATTTAAGGTGCAGTTCATACTCAAAATTGTATTGTTCCCCAAAATGTTGTTTGTGTAAGTTGGTTTCACCTGACTGAAACCAGTGAAACCAATCAGGGATCATGCTTTTCTGTTGGCTGTCTTGTCTCTTTAATAAAAAACAGGACCACTGCCTTTTTCTTTCTTTTTTTTTTTTTAATGGTATTAACATTTTTTGGAGAGCCTCATAATCTGAATTTGTCTGGATTCATGTGGTATTTTCTTCATGATTAGCTTCAGGGTAAACATACCATTGGTAAGATGATGTTGTGTACTTCCTATTACATCATATCAGGAAACAACAAAATTATTTCAGTTTGTTTCATTGCTGCTGATGCTGAATTAGATCACTCCATTAAATTGGCATATGCCAGATTGGTCTTTGTAATACTATGCTCTTTCCTTTGTAATTAGTAATTTACAGGTGCATACTTTGAGACTATGTGATGAATATCTTGTTCTCGATAACATTTTTTTTTTGAGATGGGGTTTTGCTCTTGTTGCCCAGGCTGGAGTGCAATTATATGATCTCGGCTCACTGCAACCTCCGCCTCCTGGGTTCAAGCGGTTCCCTGCCTCAGCCTCCCGAGTAGCTAGAATTACAGGCATGTGATACCATGCCTGGCTAATTCTGTATTTTTAGTAGAGATGGGTTTCTCCATGTTGGTCAGGCTGGTTTCGAATCCTGACTTCAAGTGATCTGCCCACCTCAGCCTCCCAAAGTGCTGGGATTACAGGCATGAGTCACCATGCCCGGCCAATAACATTTCACTTAGTGTTTTGGTATCCACTGACACTCTTTCTCTTAATTAATTTTGCAACTAGTAGTTGCAAAATGGTGATTTTTTTTCTAATTCTGTCATTCTTTCTGCGTTTATTAGCTGATATTCTTTTATAAAGAGCATTTCCATCCTTTATAAACATTTGAGTTTCACTATATACTCATGAATTATTTTTTAATCATTGTTTTATAATTTATTACCATCAGTATTATTTTGGATGGCCAAATTATCTGAAATTTGTGTTGTGGAAGCCCCTTCCAGTCAACTTGATGTATCCTTTTGAAAAATTTCATTTGTCTTCAAACACTTTATTGCTCACTGGCACAATATCTGTCACATTCACCTTGTATTTTCACTGCTCCAAATATGAAATCATTCTTTTTTCCACTGAATCCTGCTTTGTTTTTATTGGAGAATGGTCTTAGAAATCAAAATTTGGATACTAGGTATACTTATTACTCTTGAGGAACCATCGTCTCTCTGACTTTCCAGTGGATAGAGTTGGGAAATACGTCTAATCCCCATTACATATTTGTGTCTTTATTCTGTTTACACTGAGAACCTTATTTTGCTCTGTTCCAAAATATACTTAAACTAGTTTCAGGATTACTACTTCAATACCACATCCAGCAAAAATCTATTTAATAAAGTTCAACATTTCGTTGTAATTTTTTGTGTGTAAATGTATCTTACTGAAGTCAGTGTTCTATAAGTAAAAATTCCATGAATTAAAATTGTTTTCCTCCTGCGTGGTTATGTTTTCAATTTGATATATAGTTAGTTGTATTTGTTTCGGTATTTGTTTATATTCAGGTTTTTTTTTTTTAATGAAAGAGGGGGCACAACACACACATACTTTATTTGTTCCTGTATTTGTTTTTATTGTTTTAGAGTTTTTTATTTTTAAGAAAGGGGACACAACACACACATACACACACATGTACATACACAGGATAAATGGGAAATTAGTGAAGATGGTTTTCTGCAAGGGGCATGAGAGTGGTAGGAAACAGAGGAAGACTCACCTCCATCCTTGTACCTTTCACCTATTTCATTTCCCACCATTCTCACACCTCTTGTAGGAATCCATTTTCATCAATTTCCATTTTATCCTTTCTGGATATGTGTCGCTTCCCTTTCTTAAGCATAAAAGGTTAAGATTCTTACTCATAAGAAATTATTTCCTATGAGACAGGAAATAATTTTAGTTCCTTCTAAAGAAGGAACTTCTCATTTTTTAGCTTATGTATGGTTTTCATAATAACATATATATATATATGTGTGTGTATATATATATATTTGCCTTTGGAAAACTTTATTTTTCATAGTACTTTCTCACTTGTAACCAGGGGGACCTGGACGATCTACCATGCCAACCCCAGGAAATACTGCAGCTTTGCGTGCTTCACTCTGGACAAATATGGAGAAACTTATGGATCATATTTATGCTGTTTGTGGACAGGTAAATATTTGAAGGAGTGGAAAGAACATTAATATGGATTAACTCCTGGTTATTCCAAGTTCTGTGACCTTGGGCAGGTTTTTTAAATTGATGAGCATTCAAAATACCTCCACTAGCTGATTATAATGTACCTAAAGGTCGCCATTTCCCTTTTCTTGCTTTTTCTATTGCCTAAGCTTTACATTTGTTTCATTTAAGGTACAACATCTACAAAAAGTATTGGCCAAGAAGAGAGATCCTGTTTCTCATATTTGTTTCATTGAAGAAATAGTTAAGGTATGTTTAAATGAACACATTTTTATATCTTTATTGTACAAAACAGGAATATATGAGTCAGCATCATTTGTGTTACTACCTTACAGAGTGGCTACATATGAAATGGCAATAGATAAGTGTGTTTCTTGACAACTATAAATGTTCCTTGCAATATAAATGTAATCGTGAGGCAGGGCGCGGTGGCTCACACCTGTAATCCCAGCACTTTGGGAGGCCAAGGCAGGTGGAACACGAGGTGAGAAGTTCAAGACCAGCCTGGCCAATACGGTGAAACTCTGTCTCTAATAAAAATACAAAAATTAGCCGGGCGTGGTAGCGTACACCTGTAGTCCCAGCTACTCGGGAGGCTGAGGCAGGAGAATTGCTTCAACCCAGGAGGCAGAGGTTGCAGTAAGCTGAGATAGCACCCCTGCACTCCAGCCTGGGTGACAGAGTGAAACTCCGTCTCAAAAATAAATAAATAAACGAAAATAAATGTAATCGTGTTTGTTTATGGAGTAGCTGCTATCTTTAGTATTATTTATAGATTAATTTCTGTAATATATATACTGATTTCTCATTTTTTGTTATATAAATGACAGCTTGTAAGTGCTTTAAAATTTCCACTGGAGAATAAGTTGAAAATTTTTGGTAAATAAGACGTTTAAATAGAAGTCGTTATAATGTGTTTACTGAAGGTTGTTGATTTTTCCCATAAAGTACTTTGCCGTATTCATTTTCCATATTCTGAGATCTTTCTGTCATCCACCAATCTGCTAGCCTCATGGGCCATAAGAATTCTTTCCATGCATAGGAATGCCTGATTCTACATTTTATTCATTATATTGATTTTTTTTGATAATGATTAATAGGATAATGATTCTACCGATCGTTAAATCCTAACCTCCAATAGCCCAAAGAAAAACGTTCCCTGAGTTTCCAGTGTTATGGTATAGGTAATTTCCTTTGTAAGTCCACAATATTAAATATTTTGTATACTGTGTGGAGACCCTCCAGGACTATCCCTCAAGTTTGATGATTTATTAGGAGGATCGATAGAACCCAGTGTCACAGGATCCTTAGGGTATCACTTCGCCAGCCAGAAACTCCTGTGACCAGTGGTGCCTTCTGCCTGAGTATTGCTCTTGCCTGCTGGGCTCGTTCTGCCCACTTGGCCTCGCAGACTGCACTTGGCTCGTACTACTGGCCCAGACCCCACAACTGACAAACACGAGCCAGGCACAGAGCGGCGAGTGGTATGTGAGTGACAAGCTTGAGGTCCGGCCACCGCATAGCCAGGCACACTGGCTGCTGTGGCAGGGCAGGCAGCTCCAGGTGTCAGCACAGGTGCTAGCTCCATGTGAGGCTGCAGCTGGATCAGATGTACTGCACATGGCTTATGCTGCAGGCACCCGCATCTAGATGAAGGGAATGTCGTGACACCTGGAAGCTCAAGAGATGCCAGGAACTGCAGAATCCCAAAGAAAGTGTCACAACCCTGGCTCGGAGAGCTCCTAGGTGTGGGCTCCCCAAAGGGCCACAGCTCTTCTCTCCTTCCTGTTGCCCAGAACGTGGTGAGTGGTGGGGACGTGTTTCAGCCCTGTTTGTGTTACAACTTTTTTAGTCCAGCCATTTGGCAGGTCCTGAGTTCTTGTCCCATATCCAAGAAGAATGAGGTATGTGGACAACTGGAAGGTGAGCAAGGCAGAGAGGAACTTCACTGAGTAGCAGAACAGTTGTCAGGAGACCCGAAGTGGGCAGCTCCTTTCTGCAAGCAGGTCATCTCCACAAGTGTCCAGCTCTTAGTGGAGAGGAGACCTGCAGTGTGTAGCTCCCTTTCACATGCAGACCATCCTGATGTCTGTGCAGCCCTCAGTGTAGAGATCTGAAGTGGGTAGGTCCCATCCACAGACTGGTCATCCCAACATCCGTACAGTCCTCAGCATAGAGGAGAACCAGAGTGGTTAGTTTATATCTGTGGGCAGGTCATCCTGTCATCTGTGCAGCCCTCAGCACAGAGGAGACCTAGAGTGGTTAGCTTGTATCTGCTGGTAGGTCATCTTGTCATCTGTGCAGCCCTCAGTGGAGAGGAGACCCAGAATGGGTAGGTCCTTTCCACAGGCAGGTCATCTTGATGTATGTACAGTCCTCAGTGGAGAGGAGACCTGGAGTGGGTAGGACCCATCTGCAAGCTGGTCATCCTGACATCTGTGTAGCCCTCAGCAGAGAGGAGACCCAGAGTGGTTAGCTTGTATCTGCTGGCAGGTCATCCCATCATTTGTGCAGCCCTCAGTAGAGAGGAAACCCAGAGTGGGTAGCTCCTATCCACAGGCAGATAGTCCTATCATCTGCCCGAGTCTGGCTGAGTCGGGGGTTTTTATGGGCTTCAAAAGGGAGGAAGTGTGTGCTGATTGGTCCATGATTGGCCATGGGCAGGCCTGGAAAAAGCACCATAAGTTCTCACTCCAGTCCGCAGAACTGGCAGTCCAGCCCCTGGGCTTCAGGTTGCTGGCTTAAATGTAGGTCCTCACCATGGACTCCCCCATTTCTGCCCAGGAGCCTTTCTGCCTCCTGCCACCAACAACCCGTTGTCCACAGCACGCAGGCTGTTCATGTCAAGGGACATCTGCAGGCCCTCACTGAGCTGCCCTCAACACTCCCTCTGCCTTCCTGCCATGCTCGTTGGTGTCCAAAGTCTGGAGGCGGCCAAGGTGGCAGAGGGCTGGCGTGCTGCCCCAAGCATGCACACACCCAGGTAAGATGTGACTGCACCTGGGCTTGGCCTCAATTGTGCTGTGAAATCAAAGTAGATGCTGGGAGCAGGGAGAGGCCAGGCAGTGGGAGCAGGCACTTTCAAGCCTGTGGAGGCAGGGAGCTTCCCAGGTCCCCAAGAACACAGGGATGCCTGGGTCCACAGCTGTGGCTGGGCGGCTGCAGCTACAGCCAGGAGGACAGGGCTCCCACCCCTCCAACTCAGAAGTGCGTGGGGCTCCTGCTGGCTCTCCACTGCAGCCAGCCTCATGGCAGTGGCTGCTCCAGGCAGGTCACCCCTGCCATCGCCAGCATATAGTTGTACTCATCATGGCTATGATTTGTGGCAGCTAAAGGATGTGAAGCAAAATCAGCAAAGGGAAAAAAGATGCATGGGGCAAGGTCTAGAGGAGACCAGATGCAAGCTTCCAAAGAGTCCTCTCCCACTGGAGTTAGACATGAGCCCCTTGATTCTTCCAGCAGCAAGTTATGAGATCATGCAAAAAGTGCTGTCTACCAGGAAAACTCAGCTTGAGCTTGTGAGTCCAGAGTTTTATCAGGGGTTAGTTAATGCCTAAAGAAATACCGAAATTCTAGACTCCCAGTAGAAAAGCAAGTGTTCAGTATAAACCATATTGTTTGTCACAAACAGTTTAGGTACAGTGAACAACTCTTAACAGAGAATCATGGGGTCCTTCTCAAAATCTAAGTTCCTAGATGCTAGCCAAATACCAGCCTTGCAATCAGGATTTTCTGACAATAGCTACTCAGACCTGTTATATTAACTCTTTTGTGCACGTATACTTACATCAGTACATACCTGCTTACTTTACCCTGCTTTCTACTTGGCTTTCAATTGTGTAAAAGAAACAATGAGATGCTTTTTTCAAGGTGTATAGTCACTCATGTTTTGCATTTATTACTAGATGGAATAATTAATATTGGGCCTTCATATTTACAGACAAACACCTATACTTGCCGTGTTTTCATTCATTTGTTCTGATTTTGGCTGTCTTTCTACAAAAATGAATCTATTTAGTGTTTAAGTGCAGTGGCCTCATTTCGAGCTTTTATTATCGAATACTTTGCATATTTTTATTCCTTTTGAACAATTTAATATTCTACTAACAACATAAGCACAGTTATAACGAACCAACTGTACTCAGGAGAATCTAATGAAAATATCAAAAATAAATAATACTGCTATTTAGGAGGCTTAGGTTTGTATTATTATTACATTGGGTAGAGTTTCTACATAAAAACACATATAAATTCTTGATAACAATAAATTATTAAGGTGAATGAACACTGGCAACTTGTGCAGGCCAGATTTTAAATGCATATGAGTCCAGGCACAGTGGCTCATGCCTGTAATCCCAAGGCGAGAGAATCTTTTGAAGCCATGAGTTCAAAACCAGCCTGGGCAGCATAGGGAGACAGCATCTCCACAAAAACTAAAACAATTCGCTAGGCATGGTAGTGTACACCTGTAGTTCCAGATATTCAGGAGACTGAAGCAGGAGGATTGCTTGAGCCCGGGAGTTCAAGGTTATAGTCAGTTAAGATTGCACCACTGTACTCTAGCCTGAGTAACAAAGCGAGACCCTTTCTGAAAGAGAGAGAGAGAGAAAGAGAGAAAGAAAATGCGTATGAATCATTACTGATTAAAAGGGATTGTTAGGAATAGGGATGTATGCTTTTTATTCACCTATTTCATGTACTTAAAAAACTTCTTATTAAAATAAAACCATTAAAGATTGCTCTTTCAGAGATTATTCGCATGCTATTTAAGGATATATTCATATGCCACACACACATAACTATTTATATATAAATTTTAATGGAAATTACCAGTTTAGTTGAAATTTTTTTGAGGGCAATATTTATGAAAAAAATTTAGTCTCTCTTGGAATTCAGTGTACCTGTCTATAGAAAAGATCAGTCTTTTGTGAAAAGTCCGAAATGACATTTCCTCCTCTGTACTTGGGAATTCCAGAGCAAGAGAAAAGTAAACTCAAAAGAAAATATTTGTCATATGTTGCAAAGACAGCACATAAAGTTCTCAATATTTAGTACAATTTCTTTGAATAGTCTTTTTCTTCAAATATATCTTTATTATAAAGCTGTAAACAAATACAAATATTTTTGCTAAGGATGTAACTACCAAGTAAGAACATTATTTTTCTAGTTAAGATAATTATCATTGGCAATAGAACCTTTATAAAAAGTTCAAGATTTTTAGAATGATTTGGGGACCCTAAATAACAACCCTTATATTCTTCAGGAAATTTCAAACTTGAGTAGATAATGATATATCTTTTGAGTCACTGAAGAGTGATATATGGACCAAGATCTCTTTTTGTAACCTCTTTTCAAGGAAAAGGTTATGAATAGAATGTTCTTACTCTACAAGTTTTTGCAGTTTTAAGATATTTAAGAAGGATATATCCTGATATTGAAAATTCTTTCTAATTTAGTGGCTTAGCATTTTATACCTGTGAATAAAATTTTATTTATTTTAAAAATGAAGTAAAACAGTGTAAATAGTTCAGGATGAAACAATATCAGAATTACGTCATATGCTTTTTATAGTATTTGTTCAGAAATTAATACTTTTTCTCCTTAGGGCAGTCATTACTAGCAAGTATCTTTCCTACATTGGAATCTGTCTATAACAGATTTTAAAAAAAAAGTACTGATTTTTTTTTTCTTTTTTTATTCAAAAGCTGCCTTTGAGAAAGTAAAATTTTTAATTATTTGTTTTATTATTTTGTTTTATTTATGATGAGTCAGGGTCTCACTGTATTGCCCAGGCTGGTTTCAAACTCCTGGGCTGAAGTGATCCTCCTGCCTCAGCCTCCCAAATAGCTGTGACTACAGGTTTGCACCACCACACTTGGCTAAAATTTGTACAAGCAGTAGTCTGTATTTGAAATTCACTGAAAGCTAAATTAATAGATATTTTTTCTTTGGCTTAGAAAATGGATTATAAACAGTTACATTATTAATTTCATATCAAGTAGGAAAATTAAGAATGTATTTTCCAGATTTCTTTGTTTTCAAACCATTTGGTTTCAATGCTTCTGTAATTCACTGTAAGCTATGATGAAATTTCTGTATTTCTTCTTACCAGCTTGTTTTATTTCTACCCCAGAAAACTTTTATTTTACATTTTCCTTTGTTAAATAATTTTCATAGTTATTGTCCTTTTGTCAGTTTAATATCTAGAGTTGTTTTAAAATTAATTTTTGTTTTAGGGCAGCTTTAGATTTACAAAATATTGAGCTGAAAGTACAATGTTATGCATTATGCAAGAACCATGGAACTATACCATGCTAAGAGCAAACTCTATGTGTAAGCTGTGGACTTCAGTTGATAATGTAACGATAGTGACTTATCAGTTGTAACAAATATACCACTATGCACAATGCTTTATGCAAATGTATGTCATGCATCCACCATTTCAGTATCAGAATGGTTTTACTAGTTTCACTTCCCTAAAAATTCTGTTCTACCTATTCATTCCTACCTGCTGCCCTTCTAGACTTCTGCAATCACTGATCTTTTTACTGTCTTCATAGTTTTTGCCTTTTTCAAAATGTCATGTAATTGGAATTATACAGTAAGTCGCCTTTTCTGAATGCCTTCTTCCACTTAGCAATATGCATTTAAGGTTCCTTCTATGGCTTTTTTTAGTTTAGTAGTTTATTTCTTCTAATCACTGAACAATATTCCATTGCTTAGATACATCTCAGTTTATTCATTTATTGAAAGATGTTTTGGTTGCTTCCAGTTTTTGCCAATTATGAATAAAGCTACTGTAGACATTATTGTGTGGTTTTCACCTCTTGCTCAACCTTTTGCATTTTCATCTCTTTTGGGTAAATACATAAGAGTTGCGCTTGCTGACTGTATTGTTAGACTATATTTAGCTTAGTAAGAAACTGCCAAACTGTTTTTGAAAGTTGCTGTATCATTTTCTATTCCCATTAATAAAGAAAGAGAGTTCTTTTTGTTCCCCATCCTTGCCAGTATTTGGATTTGTCAGTGTTTTGGAGATCAGCTATTCTAATACGTGTGTCATGGAAACTCATTTTTTAAATTTGTGTTTTCCTGTAGATTTTTTAAACCTATGCTTGTGAAAAAAATTTTCATTAGTTAACGTTCTCAGACTTCGTCTGTAGAAGAAAGAAACTGTCCTGCTGCGCTCATTATTTAACAATCTTTATGTGTTATATTTTATAGTCAATCTGCCCAGATCCCTAAAATATGTTAAAAGTGGTCTAAAATGGTTTACATAAGAGTAAGTATAGCTTTTAGCATTTGGAAAGCCAAATCTTAAAGGTCTTCTTTCTTAACAGTAATTCAAGTAGTGTCAAAGGCAGGACAGTGTAGTGATTAAGAATTTTGACCTGTTATCAGACAGATACGATTTGCTACCACTGATTGTGCAGCCTTGGGTAGGTCATGTAATCTCAAATATCAGATCAGATTAGTAATAGTGCCCATAGAACTGAGGTATTATGAGAGAAAGTGAAATAATTTAGACTTATTTCAGAGACTAACTTGACAATTTGCTATCATAATTATTAATTCAGTTTTGTTTTTTGTTTTTTTTTTTTGAGACGGAGTCTCATTCTTGTCGCCCAGCCTAGAGTACAGTGGCATGGTCTCGGCTCACTGCAACCTCTGCCTCCTGGGTTCAAGCGATTCTCCTGCCTCAGCTTCCTGAATAGCTGGGATTACATGCACCTACCACCATGCTGGCTAATTTTTGTATTTTTAGTAGAGATGGGGTTTCACCATGTGGGTCGGGCTGGTCTCGAACTCCTGACCTCGTGATCTGCCCGCCTTGGCCTCCGAAAGTGCTGGGATTGCAGGCATGAACCACCGCACCCAGCCCTAGTTCAGTCTTTTTTTAATGCTGGAACTTTTATGTAGGTTCATAAACTGAACAAATGATAGGTAGTAAAGAATCTTGCCATGTGAGAAAGTCAGTTTTATTCAATAGTTCTAATAACATGATATGCTTGTACATTAACTCATGTAGAGTATCAGAAGTTTAAATTATTGATCATGCTTCCTTGAATAAACCAATGTCAAAGATTTCCTCTGAATGTATCAAATTCATATGTCTCACTTTACTAAAGTGAGTTACGACCTAACATGTGGTAGTTTTGTTGCTATAACAATTTGAAAATGATATTTCTTAGTTGCGTTCTACAGAGTCTTGTGAGAATTATTAATTCTAAAGTATATACTTTTTTTTAGCAGATAAAAAGTAAACATTTGGGTTTACTTTAAAACTTAGTTTTCAACATAATCTTCCAAATCTGCCTTGGTTTTTGCTAAGATTTTGATTTCAGATGACAGAGACAACTGTGTGTATTAGTATTCAAAGTGTAATCTTAGGAATGTTCAAGGGAAAAAAAAATCCCACATGATAGTGGGTTTCTGTAATGCTTTACTAGTTCAGAAGGTTTTACAGTTGATGGCCATAATGGTATAAAGGATAGATGAGATTATAAAGAGGGCATAAATGGTCTGAATATAAAATAAAACTTGACCAATTATATCTGGTGTAACAAATCTTAGGGACATTTTAGTTTATTATTATTTCATTCCTCTCAGCTCATAACCTAAGTGGTATTTTAGTTTAAATGTAGAGCCTTTTGAAAGCTATTTTTTTAATTGAGATAACTAATTCTACTTCTGCATTAACAATTGCCCTGGCTAGCTTATAAAATTATCCTGTTATTTTCAGTTTATATTTTAATTTGAAAAGATGTATTTATACCTATCCATATTATTATTACATTATTACCTATCCATATTATTTTGGCATTTTAACATTGCCAAAATTGCCAAAATTCTTTTAACATTTAATATTCTTTTTCTCTTACTATATTGTGTTTTCTATGGTTTATATGAATGGATGCATTATTTCATTTTTAAATTAGAATTTTAGGTTGATTATTAGCCGTTAAGAAATTCAGTTATGGTATCTTTAAAACCAGTTAAGAGTTTTATTATCACTGTCTAATCACCAATACTATATAATACTTTGCTTGAAAGTGAGTGTAGCAAATTATTGACAAATTATTAAGAATCTACACATTGGAAAACAGGCTGTATGTTCTTATTTGCAGGATTAAGCCAGCTTAGCTGTGTGGGGGATTACAGATATGATACTTTCATTTTCTAAGCCAGCAATTTTTATCGTTGAACAGAATCTTGTAATCATGTGTATAAGATGCATTAAGCTAAATTTGGAGGGCTTTCAACATTTTCAGTTGCTGTGGTACTAATGAGAATTATAACTATGAAAAATAATGTGGGTTTTTTGCCCTTTTAGACATACCAAATGATTTGAAAATACCATTAAAGACTCTAACTCAAGAATTTAGGACATCCAAATTTGAAATCTTTTGAAATTTAAGACATCCAAATTTGAAATCTTCTTAATATTATGAGATAATTGTTCAACTTATTTATCTATGGAATCTCAATTTGATTAAAATATTGAATAGGGATAAACCAGGTAGATTTCTAAATCAGATATTATTAGTAAATACTCTTATCTGTGCAGGTTAGAGGATTTCTTGTTTTACTTATATGGGGACCAGATATTCTTAAGGGCTCTGTCACTACAGTACAAACAAATTCTGCATAAATTAGAAAAACATGATTTTTTAAGCTTGCAAAAAATAAGAGAATGTTTGAGGGGCATTCATACATATATAGATACACGTAAAGATAAAATAGTTGAACCTGTAGTGAGGATTTGTGAGTAATAAGTGAATGTGCAAATGGGGTTGTCTTGAGGTCAAATATCCACATCAGTGATGGGATCAATACTCTGTGCTTTGGGGATGTAGCCAGATGAAAGAAGAAACTTGAGAGTCTTGCATTACACCAAGACCCATGGCAGTGGCTAACATGATCCTCAATTGGTAACGACATGTCACTCCCATAAGAAACAAATGCAGTTCCTCTGGAACACATGTTTAGTTTTAGCCATCAGAATTCTTATATTAAGGTTAGACAAATATAAGCTCACAGTAAGAAATTGCCAATCTCATAAACTAGAACCTGTGAATGAAAGCAGAAAAATTAAAAACAATGCAAAATGTCTTTTAGACTCCTGAAGAACTTCTCAAGGATGCTATGGATTTCAGATAGTAGAATTATCTGATAAAGAATCTAAAGTATCTGTAAATGAAATACTTTAAAATATAGAATAAAAAATTGAGAAATAAGTGACTTAAAAATTACTAGGTAGATCTGAAAATGAACCAATAGAACATTTAGAAATAAAAGTAAAGTTGTTGAAATAAAAGAGCAGATACATTAAACACAAGATTACAGAAAGCTAAAGAGCAAATTAGAGGTCTGGCAGATAGAATCATTGAAATTATCCAGAATGCCTCATAAAGACTAGGTTATGAAGAATATGAAAGAGAAATTTAAAAATTATGGAGGATCCAATGGAGTTTTAATATAAGACTTATTGGAAAAAGAAAGCCAGGAAACTATAAAAGAAAATTTGTATGATCCTCTCAATACATGCAAGAACAGCATTTGACAGAATCCAACATCTATGTCTGATAAAAAATTCTAGGTAAACTAGAAATACAGAGGGAAGCTTTCTCAACCTAATAAAAGGCATCTAAGAAAAACGAACAGGTGAAATCAGACTGGGTGCACTGGTTCATGCCTGTAATCCCAGCACTTTGTGAGTCCGAGGTGGGTTGGGTCAGTTGAGGTCAGGAGTTTGAGAGTAGCCTGGCCAACATGGTGAAACCCTGTCTCCACTAAAAATACAAAAAAAATTAGCCAAGCATGGTGGCGTGTGCGTGTAGTCCCAGCTACTTGGGAGGCCGAGGCAGGAGAGAGTCACTTGAACCTAGGAAGCAGGGGTTGCAGTGAGCAGAGATCGCACCACTGCACTCCAGCCTGGGTGACAGAGCAAGACTCTGTCTCAAAAAATAATATAATAATAATATTTAATGGTGGAAACTTAATGCTTCTCCCCTAAAATAGGGAAAGGGTTTCTTTTTGTTTTCACTACTTCTGTTTAATATTGTTCTAGCTAGTGGAATAGGCAAGGAAAATAAAAGGATTCCAGTTTAGAAGAGAAGAAAATTGTATTTATAGATTACATGATTGACTATATGGAAAATCCATTGGAACCTACAAAAGCTATTAGGGCTAAGTCAATATATAAAAGTCAGTTGTACTTCTATAAATTGGTAATGTACAGTTAGGATATATGTATAAAAATATGTACAATTCAGTATAATACACAAAAGTTAGTTGTACTTTTATATATTAGCAATGTACATACAATCCATTGTTCAGGAATTGAACAATGTTAAAAATTCCAGAGCCAGGCATGTTGGTACATGTGTGTAATCCCAGCTACTCAGCAGGCTGAAGCGGGAGGATCACTTGAGCCCAGGAATTCGAGGCTGCAGCGAGCTATAATGGCATCACAGCACTCCAGCTTGGGCAACAAAGCGAGACTATCTCTTTAAAAAAAAATAAATAAATAAGAAAATGTCTTTATTTCTAGGAGATCTGTTAATTATTTAGTGGTACAGAGCCATGATGTGTGCAACTTACTTTCAGATGGTTCAGAGATAGAGAAAATGAGAATGGCAAAGTAAATGTGGCTCATGTTAACAAGTGGTAAATATGAGTATGCAAATAATGTGTGGGGTTTTCGGGGGGGCTATTCCTGCATCTTTTCTGTATATTCAAAATTATATCAAATTAGAAATTAGAAAATAAGAGGACAATAAGAAAAACTTTATGCTAACTAATTTTTTTTTTTTTTTTTTTTTTTTTTTTT